>NC_087197.1:5865351-5942851 GCF_035594125.1 Scylla paramamosain
GAGATACATGGTCTAATCAGAGCCTGATTTTAAATAGTGTACTCCCATGGACTGAGGAGACCAGCACTGGCAGAGAGGTCTCATGCAAGAGCGCAGGAGGCAAGTTTAGTATTTCCCTGCATAAAATTTGTTTGGATTGTGGATATGTCACTGGAGAGGTGACGGTTGGAATAAAGGAGATACTGTCTGTAGATGGAGCGGATATGTTGGTTGGGAATGACCTGCCTGGAGGTAGAGTCATCCCTAAACCTCAAATGGTAGACGGTCCTCTGATAGGGATGACAGAGGCCATGACTCCGGCAGCAATTCCTCATTCAACAAATGGGAAGGTGGAGGTGCCTGAATTGTTCCTAATCTGCGCAGTGACCCGAGCAATGGCCCGGAGGGAACTCTTGGACACCGAGAGCAACACAGGAGAATGGAGGACTGAGCGCCCTGCTTGAGGAACCTGATGAAAAAAAAAAATAAATAAAAATAAAATAGCCTGGAGAATTCGAGTGATGAAAGGGTTGTAGGCCAGGTGGATCCCAATCCTGATTTTGTGGTAGAAAAGAGTGAAATGACAAAAGCTCAGGAAAGTGATGAAATCCTGAAGCCTGTTTGGAATGAGGCTAAAAGGCTGGGTGAGCTTGGTGATCAGTATGTGAGTTACTATGTGAATAACGGTGTATTATTGAGAAGTTGGAGACCTTTGAATACTCCTGTCTCCGATCACTGGATGGTGAAAAAGGCAGATTGTGGTGTTACAGGTGTATAGGAAGAACATTTTGGTAATAGCACATGAAGGAAAGCTGGTGGGACACCTGGGGGTTAGAAAAACCCTAGGAAAATCGTTTTTTTTTTTACTGGCCCAAAGTGAGAGGTGATGTGAATAAGTTTTGTAAAACTTGTGGTTTATGTCAGAAGGTGGGCAAGCCGAACTAAATGATTCGCTCTGCTCCCCTTCACCCTATCCCTGTGGTTGAGGAGCCTTTCAGTAAAGTTATGATAAACTGTGTAGGTCCTTTGCTAAGGACCAGGAGGGGAAACCAATATTTGCTGACTATTATGTGTATGTCATCCAGGTTCACTGAGGCCATTCCCCTCAGGAGTATAAACTTCAAAAATATTGTGAGAGAGTTGGTGAAATTTTTCTCATGGGTGGGGATTCCTAAGGTGTTGCAGTCAGACCAGGGAAGTAATTTCGCATGTTCAGGAAAATTCTAAAGGGACTGAAGATTGAACAGAAGCTATTGAGTGCTTATTATCCTCAGTCTCAGGGTTGTGTAGAAAGATTTCACCAGACTCTGAAAAACACTCGGGATGTATTGTCAAAAGATGAGTGTTGAGTGGGATGAGGCGTTGCCACTTGCTTTTTTCGCATTGAGAGACTGTGCAATAGTCAACAGCCCATTTGAATTAGTACTCGTATATGGGTATGAGGTGAATGGTCCTTTGAAGATGGTGGAAGAAAAGTGGTTAGGGGCAGAGGAGCCTCCTAATGTTTTGAAGTATGTATCAGATTTCAAGGAGAGATTAATGAAAGTTAGGGGAATTGCGCTAGAAAATCATGAGGAAATCATGAGAAAGCAAGTGGAGCATATGTTGGACCATGACTTGATTGAGCCCAATGAAAGCCCATGGAGCTCACCATATGTATTATTGCCCAAACCTGGTCAAGAGAGTTTCCGTGTTTGTATGAATTATAGGAAGGTTAACATGGTGATAAAACCTGATGCTTACCCTATCCCTAGAGTTGATGATTCTGAATAATGCAAACTTCATAAGAAAAACTGACTTGTTGAACAGGTACTGCCAAATAGGACTTAGTGAGAGGGCGAAACTCATATCAGCTTTTGTCACCATGGATGGACTGTATCAGTACAAAGTTCTTTCGTTTGGCATGAGGAGCAGTGGAAGTTCTTTTAAAAAATTAATGAACAGAGTACTGAAAGGATTGAAGGGATGTTCTGTGTATATAGATGACATTTTCTTATATACTGAGAGGTTGGAGGAAATATTCAGGAGGCTGGATGATGCCAATCTCACTGTAAACTTGATGAAAAGTCATTTTGTGCAAGCTGATGTGGAATATCTAGGTTTCAAGGTAGAAAAAGGCAAAGTGAGAACTGTAGAAGCCAAGATTAAGGATATTGTAGGCCTCCCTCCACCCACCAACAGGAAGGAGATACCGAGATTCTTCGTGGCCAGTAGATATTACGGGAATTTTTTAATGAATTATTTATTTTTTTTTAGATGTTGCCATGCCCTTGACCAAGTTAATGAGTAAAAATTCAAAATTTTCTTGGGATAAACATTGTGAATAAGCTTTCGTGGAAATTAAGAAAATGTTAATCTGGGCCCATGTGTTGCACATGCGTGATTATGAAAAAAAAAATTTGTGTTTTGTGAGTATCCCAGTCAGGATGGTGTGGGTGATCTGTTAATGCAGGATTATGGCAGGGTTGAATATCCCATAGGCTATTATTCTAAGAAACTGCTACAATATCAGAGGGTTTAAAACACTATTGAAAAAGAGGCTTTTGGACCTGTGCTGAGTTTGAGCCATTTTGAAGAATACATCAAAGGAACAGGGCAGCCTGTACAGGTATTTATCGACCACAATCCCCTGATTTTCCTACATAAAATGAAAAGCACCAATGAAAGGCTGATGTGGTGTCTGGTTTTACAGGATTATGACCTAGAAATTCATCAGAGGCAGAGAGAATGTAATTGCTGATGCCTTGTCTCGCGCCCCATCTAGTCGTGAGGCATCCTAATCAGGTGCCTCATGCCTCTTTTGGGAAGGGGATGTCATGCTATTGGCCGAGTTTACCCTGAAAAGGAACACGTTTTCTTAGTGCCCCTCGTGTTCCGTTTTCCTTCTAAACATATCTTTATTCTTAGTTATAAGTTAGTATAAAGTTTATTTACTCATTTTATATCATGTAGTATTATTCTCTTTATAATTTAAGTTCTCTATAAGTATGTATATGTAAAGTAAAAGGTGTATTTGAGGTGGAATGTGTTGAGGTGAGAGGCGATATGAGTCTGGTTTTCGTATCTGAGTCAGCAGAATTTCAGATCGCAGGAAGACCTAAGGGAAACGGAAGGGTGGCGTTCTCACGGGATAAACTTGGGTGGTGGTGTGGTGATTAAGAGGGTGTGTGGAGGTATTGTCGATGTGGTGGCGTAACCCTGATGTCCAGGATCAGGTTGGTGAGACAAAAGTACTTTTGTACTACCAAAAGCTCTTGTTTGCTGATATTTGGTAGGCGAGTTGTTTCTGTGATGTAACTCTGAAAGGCAGCGTTGGGGCAAAGAGGCAGCCATTTTGTGGTTGGGATTGTGGTGGTGTTGTGGCGTTATTGGTGTCTTTCGATGTGGTGTTATGGTGTTATAGGTGAACTATGGTGATGATGGTGATGTCTTGTGAGGTTTGAGGAGGTAAAATACGGAATTGTTATTTAGTGACGTAGTGACAGCATCTAGGGAAATTCCTCAAGCTGGGTAAAATATTTCAGCGACCTATGAAGGAGTAAAAGGATTTTATTGCCTTGTGAAGCGATGGGAATGTCATATATTGATGTGTATATCCTTTGAGCAATAAAGAAGGCGATATAAGAGCTTGAGTAAAAGAGGGAATCTATTGTGACTGAGTGTGGGAATTATCCTGTGTTGGTCTAGGGTTGTTCCCTAATTTCCATTAATGTGTACTACCTCAAGTTATGTAAGTTAACATTATAATTAATATATTCTGTTACTATATAGAAGAATTGTGCTTTGTATCGCAACTCTGATCTGGTATTTAAGTGATTTCAGGCGTACTGTGCCAAGGTATAGGTTTTGTGGTGAATGTTTAATAGCAGGAGATTTCGAATAGATCGGGTAGGTATTCCAGGCCTTTGATAATCTAGACCTTTAAAACTTTCTGGGATCAGTGTAACATCCAATTTCTTGGGAAGATAACCGGGATCGTGACAATAGACTTAGGAGAAGAACAGCGACAGTCTCTTAAAACAGCAATACAGCGATCAAAAAGTAAACTTGAGATGAAGTTACAGAGACAAGGATTGAAGTCATGCCAGATTTCTATGCCAGAGTCTATGAAAAATTTTGATATGTGTAAGGCAACAGCAATTGTTTCAACAGTCTCAAAAAGAGATAATCAACTTTATGCTTTATTTTACATTATATAATGCATATTACTAAAAATATATGCGAAGAATGCATTCATTGTCTCTTTTTTTTCAGAAAGGGGTACCAACTTTACTCTTGGCCATCGTAGTGAACCCTATGAGCAGGAAGAGGATGGAGCTGTTCTCGTGTACGGGACGGGAATGGGTAGGTCGAATTTAATGATACAGCTGGTGATTTCAGGCATACCGTGCCAAAGTAAAGGTTTTGTGAGAATGCATGTGTGAAATTGCGTGGTCTGGCGGCCTGCTTCTTTTTCGTCCCCTGCCAATCACCTCCTCTCCCATCTCTGTATCAATATTTGACATGACATACTGAGTCCCTTTCCCACAGGCAGTCAGTCTTCTATTCGCACGAGGATAAGACTTAGTAACGCAACGATGTAGTAAAGGCACGGAATAGGGCAATATTTACACACGTTAGAGGCCGCTTGTTAGTTATTATTATACATGAGTTATTGGCAGCCCCACCCCTGTCGATTTACGTAGGTAGCACACCAGTCATAAGTGACTGACTAAGTGTGAGGTGCCAGTTTAGACTGGTGGTGACCATGAGTCCCCTCTCTTGTCCCTGTTCGTTGTCTTGAGATTAATATATCGCCTAGTTATGCCATTAATGTTACTGGGCTTTATAGTTCTGTTAAGAGTTTTGAACCCAGAGGATTATAGTTTCTCTGTTGTGCAGTTACATTTACTCCTCAGGCCTTAAAGTTTCTTGGGGGTATTGACCTATCTTCCGGGAGATTGTAAACAGTACTGTTCTTTAGGAGGTAATTTTCTATTAGCGTGGATAATGTTGTTTCGAGAGGGTGGTAGCTCATAGAATATGGCAAACTTCATAGGTATTTGTCACTTCTCGTAGCCGTGCCTTCTAGAACGTGATTTGTGATTCTATCCTAGAGAGTTGGAGTTGTTTAGCAGTTACAATACTGCCTTCCATGCCGGGTGAAACAGGTTGGCGATCTCATATTTGTTAATCGTTACAGAAGACCAGTAGGAAAATGTAACTTGTAGCTGGGCCCTTCACTAGTTTATGTAGGTGGTAATCTAGTGAGGCTAGTCGAATTAAAGGTAGTAGTGAGATGGGCGAAATCTGAGTCGCAAGAGAAACTGGCGACCTCGCCAGGATTGCTGGAAGATTTGTAGCCATGTGAGAAAGACAGTTGCTTGTAGTTCATTTCATTGTGCTTTGTGTGCCTGCACTCAGTTTCCGCCATGCAGAGAAAGGCTGGTAGCAGGAGTGACTCGTGGCTTGAGTACCTCACATCTGCTGGGCGTGGAAGTGCAAATTTGATGCATTTTGGTGTGACGACACAGTCCCACGAATTGTGTCCAAGGTCGTGTTAGCCTTGCCCACAGTGTTGGTTGATTTTCTCAGATAGAAGGCATGTCTGAGGACATGAAATTTAAACTGGAAATAAAGAGATTGGAGCTAAAGGAGGCTAGAGAAGCTAAGAGACTGGAGGCCGAGAAGGAGATGAAGAGGCTTGAGTTGGAAGCTGAACCCGAAGCAAGAAAGTTAAAGGCTGAGGAGACTAGAGAAGCTAAAAGGCTTGAAGCTGAGGAGAGGGCAAGGCTACTTGAGGCTGAAGAGAAGGCAAGGTTAATTGAGGCGGAGAAGGAGATGAAGACGTATGAGACAGAACAGGCTGAGAAGAATAGAATATTTGAGTTGGAGAAAAGTCGATTAGAAGTTAATGCACCTCAAGGTTTGAGGAGAGGAGGAATGGATATAGTAAAAAGTAAGATGGTGAGAAGTTTGAAGTTGATACCTGAGTTCGATGAAAAGAAAGTAAGGGAAGGATTCAGAAGATTTGAGAAGAAGGCCTCATAATTTGATTGGCCTTCGGAGAGATGGTATGATCTTGTTGCTAATATGTTGAAAGGCAGGATCTTAAAGTTTATGATAGGATGCCATGAAAAGATCTGGAGGATTATGGGGATTTAAGGCTGACATCCTGAGAGCTTATGAGCTGCGGCCCAAGGTTTATATTATAAGGTATAGTTCAGTGGAGATAAGAAAAGCCTAGTGATTCTTAAGTAGAATGTGCTCGCTGCCTTGAGGAGACATTTAGGAAATGGATTACTAGCAGGTAGGTCATCTCCTGTAGTGAGTTAAAGGTGCCCATGGCAATGGAGCAGTTTATAAACGTCGCTGAAAAAGAACTTGTACCGCTGCTCAGAGAGAAAAGGTTCAAAAGCCTAAAGGAGGCAACCAGATGGGCACATGTCGGCGCATCAGTCTGTGTCTCTCTGGATTAGTGGGATGCCTTGAGAGAGCAATGACAGTTTGTTGGGAGGCGTGGCAAGCGCCAGTTTTTCAGGAATTCCAGGTTATAGTAGTGGCTTTGATAATTAGTCACGGTGAATAAGGCCTGTTGGAATTGTCTCCAAGCAGTCCTCGACGGAGACAGACTGGGAGCATGCAGCGCAGCATTCCTAGGTACAGCAACCAGCCTACGTGTTATTACTATAAAACTACTGGGCATTTTAAATTTAATTGTCTTACGTTAGTGACAGCCACGGCTTCCAGGAACTCCAGAAGCCGGCGACTTTGATTGTGTCTCATGGCCGAGACCTGGAGAGTGTTGAGGTCCGATCAGTATTTGGTTGTAAGGGTAGAAAGGCAGGAGTAGCTGCCCCGTCGTCTGTTAATATCACACCGTCCCCTATGAGGTCTGGTTTGGACTGGTACCATCTATTTTTGTGTAAAGACACTGTTGAGATTGCTGGGATTGAGTACCCCGTTACAGTATTGAGAGATATAGCCACACAGCACTCGCTTTGCAGGAATGTTCCCTCAGATAAGCCTGTGTGGTGCCACGAAATTGGCGCTGTGGAAAGCTTCGCTATGACGAATATGAGGCTCGCGTTCCCGTTAGTGCCTGCTGAGGCACGGGTGGAACTAGCAGTAAACCTGCCAGTGTCGGGCGTTAATTTCATTCTAGGAAATGACCTGGCAGCTAGGAGAGTTTGGGTACAGTCCCCATCAGCGGACCCTGTCTGATATGTAAAGGCTTATAGAATGAATGCCTGACTCAATTAATGTTATCACCCACTCTATGGCAAGGTGGGCGAAGTCCTCTGCAGCTCCTAGGATTGGGGCCCCTCTCCTCCGTATTATGTCGAGTGCTGCTCCTCCTGATGTGGGGATTATGAAAGATATTGCTACCAAGATCCCCTCCTTCCTGTAGGAGTTATGATGATATAGCTGACGTAAGCGTCGAGAGGCAGTGCTGAATGAGGCTGCCTATGATGATTTCTCACTTGCCGCTCAGAAAGCACCCACAGTATAACTGGGGGGTTCGTGTGGCCAAGTTGCTGTTAAATGTCAGGTGCTGGGCCCGAGTAGGATCGTATGTGATGATAGATGCCGTCTACTTCAATGTGACAACAAATCGGGTATGATGAGAAGTGATTGCGCGTGGAAGCAGTTGCTGGGACTAGTGTTGCTGGCCCAGGGGCACGTTGGCTGGGCTCTTGTTGGAGCCTAAGTTGGTTGTGTTTGGATGGCCACGTGCGTTAGTTTTGCTCCGTGTGCGGGAATAGGTGTGCTGTGTCCTGGAAAGGAGCAGCCGTCAGATCGTTGGGGTGATTCCTGTGTCATCGAAGGGTCGGGAAGAGAAGTGAGACGCAATCACTGAAATAGTATAAAAACTACTCTCTAAACATTGCTTATTCTCTGAGGTCTGCCGTTGTTTAAATTAATGCTACTTGTATCACGGCGTTAATTGTGTATTTAAACTTCAGATAAGAGAATAAAAAGTTCAGAGATGCAGTACTAAGTCTAGCTCGAGGCTACAGCTATCATTCACTGTCAATTTCCATCCATCTCAGCAGACTACATACAAATAACGCATATTGACTATACAACAACATCTGGTTGTAATTCAGTACTCAGTTTACAATGTGCAGGAACCGATAATCTCAGATATTCTCTAATGGAGTGGAAGTAACACCAAATAACCTGAGAGAACCACACAGCCCGGCACGCTGAACGTGACTGACGGATGGTCTAAATACTGCTAGACTGATTGGATCTTGTCCTCTTTAATGTATCGTTCTCTTCCCCTGGATGACAGAAAAGGAAGTGACTGTAAAACAGAGTGATAATACACGAATAAATGACGATATGCCGTCGTTCCATTGGATATTTGTAATTAAAAGAAGCCTGAAATTAAAGGTCAAAGATATTGCTCTGTTGAGAAGCGGAAACTCTTTCGAGAACAATGGGTAGATGAAGGGATCGAGGCGTCCAAAATGTGACAAACACTTTCGCTACCTCAGAATAACAAAGTTCAGTTTAATAATTACCAATGTGTTTGTTTTGTACTTTACCAGTAATACTGGGACGCATTCATGCTTTCGTCAGGTAACTACATTTAATGTAACTAAAAACTTAAAACATAGATTAACAAAGGAACACTAACAAGTGTTGTTCATTATATATACCCGTTTTACCAAAATTATATTTTCCGGTGAGATTGAATGGCATCTTGTCACCAGGGGCTGTATTAACAAAGATTCTTGACTAGAGTAAACTTTTTGCTTAGTATCGTACTCAACTTCCCAAACCGTAATGAGCTTGGTGCTTACTGCTCCGAAAAGTTTAGCCCGGTCTGGTGTGTACTTATATTTTGGTTGAGACTAAAGAAGCGAAAATGGCTGACAATCAAGAAACCAGAGCCCGGCACCTAAAGACTTATCAGCTCCATAAGGATGTTCTCAGTGATCCAATTGATCCTGTTGAAAATATATAGACTAAAACCGAAGGACTGTTCCATGGAGGAGGCAATAGGCACCTGCAGAAACGATAATTACTCCCAGTAAGGTCTAAAGTACAGGATCAGGGGAGGCTGCGAATTTATCATTAAACCAGCTGTGACCTAAATGAACGTTTCTCTGTGTGTCTCACAACGCAAGGGAGCAGTCAGACCCTGCCTCAACTTTTCCTTCATTAACTTCTGAAACATTCACGGTCTTAGATTTAATTTTCACTTGATAGAACACCACTTCTTCCCTACTAAACCTCATCTTCTTTTCCTCACTGAAACACAGGTGTCTGAGGCAACTGACAGTAGCCCCTTTTCTGTTCCCTCCTACTGTCTCTATCCTCATTTTACATATAAAGCTGGATGTTGCGTTTATGTGCGCAATGACTTAACCTGCTCTTGTGCAGGTTAAGGGAGTTGAAAACACTTCCGAGTTTTTAACTACCTGGTTACGACTACATAGTCACTCTCAAGCTAACTTTATCTGTGTTGTATACTTCTCACCTAGCTCCTCTGACAACAAGAAATTCTTTGACTAAACTTCCAAAGTGGAGTACATTCTCTCTTCCCTTTTGCGTATATCTCCATTCTTGGAAACTTCATTGTTCACCACCAGCTTTGGCTTTCCTCTCCCTTCACTGACCATTCTGATGAACTAACTTCCAATTTTGCTATCCTCCACGACCCAGAGCAATTGGTGCAACATCCTACTCGTATTCCTGACCGTCTTGGAGATACGTATTTGAGCTATGCATGGCTTTGTCGCAATACCAACATTCTTCCCCAGGCACCGATGATATCCCATATTGCGTTTTGCTTTTGCCTTTTTACTTAACTTTTATAATATTATTTGGAATACCGGTTTCACACTTTTCGCTGTAGCTATAAACGGTATCACTAGTGTACTTCCGGAAGGAGTTCGTGGTAGCTTATACTCGTATGTCGATGACTTGTCAATCTTTTTTTTCTGCGGCGCGGATGCCTTTGATTGAGAGAAAATTGTAGTTTGCAATCAATGGGATTTGTCTTTGGGCAGCAACATGCTGATTTCGTTTTTCAGCTTTCAGGACTAAGGCCATGCATTTTTTATGTCTTCGTGACGTTCATCCTGACCCAGATCTATATCTATATGATCGAAGAATCTCTTATGTGAAGGAGACTCGTTTCCTTGGAGTTGTATTTGACAGACACTTGACTTGGGTACTTCACCTTCGTTATATTAAGGCAGCATATATGAAGGTGCTGTCACTCCTTAGGGTCTTGGCTCATACCTATTGGGGAGCTGATAGACAAACCCTCCTTCTGTTTCACCTTTCAGAGTTGGAGTATGGTGGTGAGGTTTATTCCTTTGCTACTGAGGCTCGGCTTCGTGTGTAGGACTACGTGCACCATGCCGGTGTTCGCTTCTCAACTAGTGCATTTCGCTCGTCCCCAATCCCTAGCTTACTGGTAGATGATGGTGTCCTTCCGATGGACTTGCGTCTCCAGTCTTTATCACTGAGGTGCTGCTGTTGTGTTCAACGATATTGCGATATTGCGGCGCCATAAATTAAATCGATCAATCAATTAATCAAAAAGCACGGTTCCGACGTAACAATCCTCCATACGCAGAGTCAAGGCTAATATAAATCTCACGAAGGATTTCTCGCTGCCTCCTATCCGCGCTGTTCAGGGTCTCTGTCTACAGATTTGTGTTAATATTATCAGGGTAGAGTTTGAAGAACACTTCCTTCACATTATTATAATCCAGACTATGGGTGGCGATAGCATTCCCTAGTGACACTCTCGCACTACCCAGACAATAATGTTTAGCTAATTCAAACTTGCCTGTTTCATCCCAGTGTAACTGAGTTCTTCATTCTAAATCCGCAAAGAAATCACCGGGATTTGAGTGACACGGAAGACTAAGATAGGCAACGTAACGCTCTTCACCGTCACAGAAGTATATCAGGGTGTGTACGTGGCTAAAATAATTTTCAGTACGTCTGGAGAAGAGGGTTTCGAAGTCCTATTGTGCTACAACAATACGGGGTGTTTGGACTCTCCATCCCATTTTATCAGGCGGCTACATCATAATTATCACGTCACTGAAGCTGATATCACTTTTACAAGGATAATATATGTTTCCTGTTGTCAATGTTGGCTACGGTTTATTCCGGTTAATCACGATTTATTATGGCTTACCTCACATTTGACACCAGTGTCGTAATAAAATACCTTACCTTTAATAAAAGTTAGAGTTCATGCAGGACCTGCATCTAGAGTTTATGCAGAAGCAATGTCATTTTAGGTACTACAAACACACTTTAAGTTTAAGTCCAGAATATCGAGAGATAAGGCCGAGGGTTCTCACAGTGGGGCAAACCATAAACGTTGCTCGGAAAGGCTGTAAGTATTTATTAACCAATAGATAAACATTTCAAAGACACGCAGGTAGCTAAAGACAGTAACTTCACATACTAAACCCATGTTCAATAAAATTTTAAGTAATTCAAAATTGGCAATTAATAAATCTTTCACGTTATTGTTAACTGTACTTTAACGCAACATCATCAAAAAATTAAATCACTGAGTAACGTATCACTTTTCATTAGATACATCAAATACATAAATGCACATATGATATTATCACATAATAAAATAATAAAACATAATATGCAAAATTAATGACAAGAAAATACATGGTCACTACATGCGAAGGGCTACTGTAAATATCTTTTTTTTTTTTTTCATGTAGGAGGGACACTGGCCACAGGCAACATAAATAAAAAAAAAAATCAGATACCAGTCCCAGAAAAGGGTCCAAAGGGATAGTCAAAAATTGAGGGATAAGTGTCTTGGAACCTCCCTCTTGAAGGAATTCAAGTCAGAGGAAGGTGGAAATATAAAAGCAGGCAGGGAGTTCCAGAGTTTACCAGAGAAAGAGATGAATGACAGAATACTGGTTAACTCTTGCATTAGAGAAGTGGACAGAATAGCGGTGAGAGAAAGAAGAAAGCCTTGTGCAGCGAGGCCGCGGGAGGAGAGGAGGCATGCAGTTATCAAGATCAGAAGAGCAGTTAGCATGAAAATAGCGGTAGAAGACAGCTATAGATGCAATACTGCGGCGATGAGAGACAAGCTGAAGACAGTCAGTTAGAGTAAAGGAGTTGATGAGACGAAAAGCTTTTGATTCTTCTGTCTAGAAAAGGAATATGAGTGGAACCCCCCCAGACATGTGAAGCATACTCCATACATGGACGGATAAGACCCTTTTAGAGAGTTAGCAACTGGGAAATGAGAAAAAAAACTGGAGGAGACGTCTCAGAACACTTAACTTCATAGAAGCTGTTTTAGCTAGAGATGAGATGTGAAGTTTCCAGTTCAGATTGCAAATAAAGGACAGACCGACGATGTTCAGTGTAGAAGAGGGGGACCGTTGAGTATCACTGAAGAAGAGGGGATAGTTGTCTGGAAGGTTGTGTTGGGTTGATAGATGGAGGAATTGAGTTTCTGGGGCATTGAACAATACCAAGTTTGCTCTGCCCCAATCAGAAATTTTAGAAAGATCAGAAGTCAGGCGTTCTGTGGCTTCCCTGCGTGAAATGTTTAATTCCTGAAGGGTTGGACGTCTATGAAAAGACGTGGAAAAGTGCAGGGTGGCATCATCAGCGTATGAGTGGATAGGGCAATTACTTTGGTTTAGAAGGTCATTCATGAATAATAAGAAAAGAGTGGGTGATAGGACAGAACCCTGAGGAACACCACTGTTACGTATAATAGATTTAGGAGAAGAACAGTGACCGTCTACCACAGCAGCAATAGAACGATAAGAAAGGAAACTTGAGATGAAGTTGCGGAGAGAAGGATAGAAGTCGTTGGAGGGTAGTTTGGAAATCAAAGCTTTGTGCAAGACTCTACCAAGATCTACCAAGCAGATCACAAGTAGAGTGGCCTTGACAGAACCCATAATGGCGATCAGATAGAAGGTTGTAAAGTGACAGATGTTTAAGAATCTTCCTGTTGAGGACGGATTAAAAAACTTTAGATAGGCTGGAAATAAGAGAAATAGAACGGTAGTTTGAGGGATTAGAACGGTCACCATTTTAAGGAACAGGCTGAATGCAGGCAAACTTCCTGCAAGAAGGAAAGGTAGATGTTGACAGACAGAGCTGAAAGTTTGAATAGGCAAGGTGCAAGCACGGAAGCACAGTTTCGCCGAACAATAGGAGGGACCCCATCAGGTCCATCCGAGGGTTTAGGCCAGCGAGGCCATGAAAAACATCATTGCGAAGAATTTTTATTGGTAGTATGAAGTAATCAGAGGGTGGAGGAGAGGGAGGAAGAAGCCCATAATCATCCAAGGTAGAGTTTTTAGCAAAGGTTTGAGGAAAGAGTTCAACTTTAGAAACAGATGAGATAGGAGTGATGCCATCTGAATTATTTTTGGCTAGATGCCAGAAGTCACGAGGGGAGTTAGATCTTCAAAGATTTTGAGACTTTCTGTTAATGAAGGAGTTTTTAGCTAGTTGGAGAACAGACTTGGCATGGTTCTGGGCAGAGATATAAAGTGCATGAGATTCAGGGATGGAAGGCTTAAGTACCCTTTGGGACGAGAACAAGCTGTGTTAAACCAAGGTTTGGAAGGCTTAGGTCGAGAAAAAGAGTGAGGAATGTACGCCTCCATGCCAGACACTATCACCTCTATTATGCGCTCAGCACACAAAGACGGATCTCTGAAACGGAAACAGTAGTCATTTCAAGGAAAATCAGCAAAATATCTCCTCAGTCCCCCCAACTAGCAGAGGCAAAACACCAGAGGCACCTTCGCTTACGGGGATCCTGAGGAGGGATTGGAGCGATAGGATTGTGATCGGAGGAGCCCAAGGGAGAAGAGAGTGTGACAGCATACGCAGGAGGATTAGAGGTCAGGAAAAGGTCAAGAATGCTGGGTGTATCTCCAAGACGGTCAGGAATATGAGTAGGGTGTTGCACCAATTGCTCTAGGTCGTGGAGGATAGCAAAGTTGAAGGCTAGTTCACCAGGATGGTCAGCAAAGGAAGAAAGACAAAGCTGATGGTGAACATTAAAGTCTCCAAGAATGGAGATCTCTGCAAAAGGGAAGACGGTCAGAATGTGCTCCACTTTGAAGGTTAAGTAGTCAAAGAATTGAGAGAGGTATACATCACAGATAAATGTAGTTTGAGAGCGACACTGTAATCGTAGCCAGATGGTAGAAAACTCGGAAGATTCAAGAGCGTGGGCATGAAAGCAGGTTGAAGTCGTTGAGCACATAAACGCAACACCCAGCTTTGGAACGAAAATGAGGATAGAGCAAATAGGAGGAAACAGGAAAGGGGCTATTGCCGGTTGCCTCAGTTTCGGTGAGGAAAAGAAGACGAGGTTTAGAAGAGGAGAGGTGGTGTTCTAGAGATTTAAAATTAGATCTTAGACCACGAATGTTGCAGAAGTTAATGAAGAAAAAGTTGAGGGGGTTGTCAAGACGTCAGAAGGGCAGTCCGACCTGGCGACATTTGTGTTCCCCTACCCAGATGGGGACTCCGAGGCTGGTGTAGGAGTCGCCATGATGATTTTGAAATTTTGAGTGAAGGGTGTGTGTGTTATTAGGTGCTTGTAGTTTTGTGTGGAGGAAGAAAGTTGTCTTTAGAGGGCAGGCTTTGCCTGGTCTCTTGTGTTGTGAGATACAAAAGGGAAGTGTTCAGTGAGGTCACAGCTGGGTTTAATAATAAACCCAGCTTTAATGATATATATATATATATATATATATATATATATATATATATATATATATATATATATATATATATATATATATATATATATATATATATATATATATATATATATATATATATATATATAGTGTATAAATGGGCAGGATGTTTTCTCTTGTACATATTTCGTTGAAAGTGATACAGTTCAGCGTTTATGATTTTCTTCATGATGTTTTCTTTTTCTGGAAGGAGTATCTTATTCTCTTTGGTAAGAATATTGATGATTTTTCAGTAGGATATCATCTTCACCAGATCGCGATTTCGGGTCCTTGACCCTTCTTCTGTGGCAGAGGAGGTTGTTGTCTTCTCGGGGGTTGCGTAGAGAATGACAGGCTAAGTGAACTGAACTAAGTAAAGTAAAGATGGGTGAAGTAATTTAAGAGTGTTTATTGCTGAAGGAAAAGGTAAGAAATAAAAGAAGGAAAGTAAGAGATAAAAGTTTGTGGGCAAACCACGTTGCTATTTTTGTGACTAATAAATGTCTCTGTGAATGACAGCCCAGTGGCGCGGGCTCCTTTTATACAGCTGCCTCGGGTCGGGCGGGGACAGCTCGGCTTTTGATTGGGAGCGGCTGGGTTTAGGCTTCGCTTCATACTCGGCTAACCAAAAGAAACTGGCCAACCTAAACGGTGGAGGAATGAAACACCAGGGACCAAGTGAGGGATACATGAACCTTACTGAGAAAATACTCTGCTGCTGAACTTTGGCCTTAACTGTCACTTCCTCTCTAAGCCAAGGAAGCTCCAGAAGAGAGTAGAATGTGAAATACTCATCGACGACATAGACACTCTTGCCAAGAAGAGAAAAGTAACATTGCAGAATGTCAAAAATCAGAGATAGTTTCAACAGTAATTGAAACAGTAGTTGTTGAGACTGATAAAGGCCTGGCGGGAGGGAAAACGACTCTGTCGAGCTTGTGGAACGGCGCAGAAGGCCACACCGTGATACACAAAACAAGCATCAAGGGCGTTAAGCTCCTGCCGGCAGGGAAATCACTCTCTTGACCTAAGAAAGCACGCTGGACGCCACCCAAAAAGGATGGCGCGCCTCTCCCAGCGGGAGAATCACAGTCTCGAGCTAGGGGAACGATCGGGACGCAGCGGCGTGACCCACCAACAGCGCATGAAAGACTTCAAGTCCCTGCCGGCGGAGAAATTACTCTATCGACGTAAGGAAACCCTCGGGACGCCATGGCGCCTCTCCCGGTGGGAGAATCACCCTCTCCAGCTAGGGGAACGAGCGGGATGCAGCGGCCTGACACACCTACCATACATCAAGGGCATCAAGCCCCGGCCGGCAGGGAAACGATTCTGCCGAACTTGGTGAGCGCGTGGGAGGCCACGGCGTGATACACCAACCACGCATCACGGGCGTCAAGCCCCTGAAGGCGGAGACATCACTCTCGATGTAAGGGAAATTGCTTGATGCCACGGAGTGATGAACTAACCATCCAACAAGGGCGGTGCGCCTCTCCCTGCGGGAGAATAACTTTCTCAAGCAAGAGGAACGAGCGGGACGAAGCCGCTTGATACATAAACCACGCATGAAGGGCGTCAAGCACACACGGGGCATCTGAAAAGGAAAGAATATTATGTAACTCCAACACACTAAACAGCACACACACACACACACATGCTTCACATGGGACTCGTAGCTGGCCTCCTCTCTTCCCACTCCGCGCCCTGAGTCGGCGGTGAGGCGGTATGCCACGCCGGTGTTCACCACACCGTAGTGCACAGCCGAGGGGTACTGGCCACTGGTAGGGCTTGCTGGCCCCCAGCAAGCGGTAGATGGGGAGGGGGTTGCACCTCATCCTGAGTCGCCGACACCCGGGGACCTACCTATAGGGGGTAAGAGTTGTGTGGTGTCGGCGAGGGAGTAGTGGTAGAGTCTCTCTCGACTCGCCTGCGGTGTAACAGGGAGAACAATCGCGGCCCGTGCCATCACATGAAGTCAGCACACAGAACACAAACATCCTCACAAACACATAATACACAGTATAACATCAATAAGTAAAATAGCAAGGTGGACAGCCCACCATCTTTAATCTTATACTTCTTTCATTATTTCTCACTATCCTCTTATACTCATATTATTCTTCCTTCACCCATCTTTTCTATAAATATAGATAGGGCAGGGCGTCAAGCACCGACCAGCGGGGTATCGACTCTCACGGGAGGGGGAAACGCGCGGAAGGCCATGACGTGATACACCAACCACACATCATGGGCATCATTACCCTCTCGGCATGGAAATCAATCTCTCGACGTAAGGGACAGCGCGGAAGGAAAGGCATGATCATCTAACCATCCAATTAGTGCAGCGGTCCTCTCCCGGCGGGAGAAGCACTCTCTCGAGATAGGGGAGCTCGCGGGACACAGCGGCGTTACACACCAACCACGCATCAAGGGCCGGCGGGAAAACGACTCTCCAGAGCTAGAAGACTGCGCGGAAGGCCGCAGCGTGATACACCAACCAAGCATTAAGGCCGTCAAGCCTTTACCAGCGGAGAAATTTCTCTCTCAAGGTAAAGAAGCGAGCGGGACGCCACGGCGTGATCATCTAACCATACAACAACGGCGGCGCGCCTTTCCCGGCGGGAGAATCACTCTCTAGAGCTACAGGAGCTAGCAGGACGCAGTGGCGTGACACACCAACCACGCATCAAGGGCGTCAAGCCCCAGACGGCGAAGAAACGACTCTCCCGAACGAGGTGAGCGCGTACAAGGCCGCGCGGTGATACACCAATAATGAATGCATGAAGGGCGTCATGCCTCTGCCGACGGAGAAATCACTCTCTCAACGTAAGGGGGGTGTACCGGTTTTCTGAGCGAAAAATCGCTGAAAATACGAAATTTCACTAAAACTACATAAAACTACATTTCACTAAAACTACATATGTTTGGTATGCCAAGTACATCACAGAGCATGCTATAAGTCACACAAAAAATATTCCGGAAAGAAGTAGACCTGCAGTACATGAGCATTATGCAAAGAAAGAGGATCTTGAGCTAGTTGATGGTATGTTGCCAGTCAACACAACTTTTGACAGCTCGTGGCACAAACGTGGCTTCAAATCTAATTTTGGTGTTGGTGTTGCTGTTGATGTAGAAACTGGACTTATTCTGGACTTTGAAGTGTGCTCTAGAATATGTTACAAGTGCATAGGTAAAGAAAAGGCTTTAGTGAACAAGCAAATTAGTGAGACCGAGTATCTGTTTTGGTTGCAAGATGAACATGATGACTGTGATGCTAATTATGAAGGGCCATCACATTGCCCTAGCAGAAGCTAGGGCAATATGGGGTAGATCTGAAAAACATCAGATGATATACAAAACTTTCATGTCAGATGGTGAGAGCTCTGCTTACCGTGCGGTTTGTGACATGAATGGAGGTGCAGGGCCCTATAGCAAAGATTGTAAGGTAGCGAAAGTAGAGTGCGTCAATCACGTCGCAAAAAGACTTGGTACTGGCCTTCGTGCTTTGAAAAAGATCCGAGGTCGGGCACACAAAAGGGGAGCAGCAAGAATGGGACTGACAAGCTGACACTGTCATTGATCACCTGCAGCATTATTTCCAGGTGAGCCTGAACAGAAAGGTGCACACAAGTAAAGAAGAAATACGAGAAGAAATCATGTCAACTTTCTTTCACTGTACGTCTACAGACGAAAACCCATAGCATGACAAATATTCCAAGGATAAAAACTTATGGTGTTTCTATAATAAGAGTATAGCTCGTGGGGAAACACTGCCCTCCCACACAAAGATGGAAGTCTATTTCCACCTCGAAGAAGCAGAGCTGCAACAAGTGAAAGCTGTGTACGACTGACTAACATCGGACGAATTGATGACTCGGTGTCTGCAAGGAATGACACAAAATCGAAATGAACATCTCCATTTTGGAGAATATGCCCAAAACACAGAAGTGCCTCAAAGGTGATGATGGACTTTGCATCCGCGACAGCAGTATCCAACTACAACGTGGGTTACATTGAAAGCAGTTTGACTGGTATTCTTGGCATCAAGTCAACTCTGTTAATGGAAAAGTATCTCCATACAAAGGACGTGGCTATGGGCTCTTCATACAGAAGGAAAATGAGAAATAAGAAGATCAGAAAGGACCTGGAGTATGCTGCTGGGAAATTCTGACTGCGTAAGCAGTACTGTCAACAAATGCGCTCATTTCTCGGTTGTAAGTTTTTGTCATTAAATTTTCTACTGCATCATCAGTTTTCATGATATTTACTTCATTTTTTTTATTTTGTTTGCAATTAAATTTTCTATAAAACTTGCTTTTTTTTTTTAGTAGGAAAGATTTTTTTTTTCAAACAGAAATACAAATTTTCCTAGTGTAAAAAAAAAAGTTATTGCTTTTATATATTAATGAATCATGAAAAGCATATTAAAAAAAAATCATCAGCTCTGTTTGCAAATGATCAATTTCATCACTGATAACTTTAAAGGCTAATTATGTTAAAGAGTTTTAGAGCCTTAGTCAAAGTTACTTCAAAAATTTTAAGAATTTCATAGTTTTTAATTTTTATTTTATTCTATTCATTCATTTATTTATTTATTTTATTTTTTTTTTCATGTATGGTCTTTAAACTTTCTACACACGTAAGTAGGTATCTTTAGCTATAAGCCATTAAAGTTTCATGTAAATTGATGCAGAATTTCAGAATCACCTTAATATATCAGTACACTGATATATTAAGGTGATCACCACGGGGTGATCATCTAACCAACCAACAAGGGCCTCTCCCGGCGGGAAAAGCGCTCTGTCGAGATATGGGAGTGCGCAGGACGAAGCAGCTTGACACCAACCACGCATGAAGGGCGCCAGGCCCTTGCCTTTCGGGAAACGATTCTCCAGAGCTAGGGGAGTGCGCGGAAGGCCGCGTCGTGATACACCAACCACGCATCAAGGGATCCATGCCCTTCCCGGCGAAGAAATCACTCTCTTGTGAAGAATGTTTCAAGAGAAAGCGCATGAACAGCATTCTATATAGGGAAACAAAAACATTACCAAAAACGTGTATAAGTTTTTGAGCGTGCTAGGGACTATGACGCTAAAAAGCATGGAAATCACCCTACATGGGAACACAAAACAACATTACTCCAAAATGCAGGTAAAGTACAATATAAGGGGAAACAAAAAGGCATTACTAGAAACGTGTATTATGTGTCTTTTTTAACTTAAGGTACTTCTTAGGTACCAAAAAAAACGCAGAAACGCATGCATAGCACTTTATATGGAGAAACAGAAAATCATTAACAAACGTTCATTATGAGCGTATTTCACACTGTTAGGATAAAAACTCCAAGATCCAGGCAAAGCACCCTATATGGGGAAAGAATAGGAGATTTTCAGAAACATGTCTTTTGAGTTTTTATGAGCATGCTAGGCACAAAAACGCTAAAGAGCACGTAAAACACCCTATATCACGAAACAAAACAACATTACCAAAAACGTCTCTTTCCAACGTTTTGAGTTACTTATGTAAGAAAATTCTAAAACACATGCAAAACACTCTTCATGAAAAAAAAATAAATAAATAACTACAAAATGAAGTGTTTTTGACCTTTATACGTAAAAAAAACGCCGCAATCAATGCAAAGTACACTATATGAGGAATCGAAAAAAAAAAAAAAACATTACAAGAAAAGAAATGAGTATTTAAGAACTTCTTGGGCACCAAAACACTAAAATGCATGAATAGAACTCTATATGGAAAAAAAGACGTATTATTATTTATTTTTATTATTATTTTATTTATTTATTCATTTATTTTTTATTTATTTATTTATTTATTTTGTGTGTGTGTGTGTGTGTGTGTGTGAAGAGAAAACAACATTATGGAGAAACAGAAAAAACAAGTATTTTTAAGAAACAAGTATTTTTTAAGAGTTTTCAGCTTGTTACAAAGAAAAACGGAACAAAAAATTGCATGCAAAGTACCCTATATAGGGAAACGAAAAAAAAAAATAAATAAATAAAAATACGAAAACCATGTATCATTTTTTTTTTTTTTTGAGCTTCTTCGGTACCAACACGCGAAAATGCGTCAATGACTCTCTATATGGAAAAATAGAACACCATTACCAAAAAGATGTAATTTGATTCTTTTTTTTTTTTTCCATTGTTAGGTACCAAAACGCCAAAACGCATACAAAGCTCCTTATATAGGAAACGAAACATCACAAGAAACATATCTTTTCAGAGTTTGTTAGGCAACAAAACGGTAAAAAAAAAAAAAAATATGTAAAGCACCCTATATGGGAATATAAAATAACATTAGCAAAAACGTGTCTTCTGAGTGTTTTCCAGCTTCTTACATACCAAAACGCCTGTATGGAACCCTGTATGGAAAAACAGAATAACATTACCAAAAAAGAGGTATTTTTAGTGTTTTCGACCTAACTAAGAACAAAAAAGCCAAAATGCATGGAATCTACCTAATATGGGGAAACGAAAGGAAGTTACAAGAGAGTTTTTTTGACCTTAGGTACCAAAAACGCTAAAACGCATGAACAGCACTCTATATAGAGAATTAAAATAACGTTACAAAAAACTTATTTTTCTGTGTATTTCACATTATTAGCTACTAAAACACCAAAATGCATGCAAATAACCCTATATGGGCAAAAGAAACGGGATTTCCATAAACATGTTTTTTGAGTTTTTATTAGCGTGTTAGGCATCAAAACGTTAAAAAGCTTGGAACTCACCGTACATGGGAATACAAAAACATTATAATAATCGAGTCATTTGAGTGTTTTTTGAGCTACTTGCGTACCAAAACGCTAAAACACATGCAAAACATTCTGTGCGGAAAAAGGGAAGCTCAAAAACATTCAGAAGAGTGTTTAAACCAGCGAGAGCTTGGAAAACATCATTGAATTTTAATAGGTAGCATGAAGTAGTCAGGGTGTGGAGGAGAGGGAGGGACAAGACCTGAATCGTTCAAGATAGAGTTTTTAGCAAAGGTCTAAGAGATTTCAGCTTTAGAGACAAATGTGATAGCAGTGGTGCCATGTTGTTGAAATAAAAGAGGGAAGGAAGAAGAAGCAACGTTATGGGAGATGTTTTTTGGCTAGATACCAGGAGTCATAAAGGGGGGTTAGATCTTGAAAGATTTTGACTCTTTCTATTAATGAAGGAGTTTTTGACTAGTTTTGGGATGGTTCTGGGCAGAAATATAAAGTGCATGATATTCAGGTGACGAAAGGTTCAGGTACCTTTTGTGGGCCACCTCTCTCTTATATAGCCCGAGAACAGGCTGTATTAAATCAAGGTTTGAAAGGTTTAGGCCGAAAAAAAGAGAGAGGATTGTACGCCTCCATGCCAGACAGTATCACCTATGTTATGCGCTCGCCACACGGGTCTCTGGCACGGAACCTGTAGGCATTCCAAGGAAAATCAGCAAAATACCTCCTCAGGTCCCACGAACAAGCAGAGGTAAAACGCCAGAGGTAGCTTAGCGGGGTCCTGAAGAGGGATTGTAGTAATAGGACAAGATACAGATATGAGATTGAGATCAGAGGCGCCCAACGGGGAAGAGAAGTTAAAAGCATAACCAGAAGGATTAGATGTTAGGAAAAGGTAAAAAAATGTTGAGCCTATCTCCAAGACGGTCGGGATATATGAGAAGGGTGTTACACCAGGATGGTCAGTGAAGGGAAAGGAAAGCCAAGGCTGGTAGTGAAAATTGAAAGTCCACAGAGAGTCAGAATATGCTCCTTTTTGGAAGTTAAGTAGTCAAAGAATTTCAGAGGAGTTATGTGAGAGGTATGCAGCACAGATTAATTTAGTTTAAGACTGACTCTGTAGTCGTAGCCAGGTGGTGGAGAACTCAAAAGATTCAAGAGCGTGGGCACGAGAGCAGGTTAAGTCGTTGTGCAAACATCCATCTTTGAACAGAAAATGGGGATAGAGAAAGTAGGAGGCAATAGAAAACGGACTACTGATAGTTGCCTCAGACACCTTTGTTTCAGTGATTAAAAGAAGACGAGGTTTAGTAGAGGAGAGGTCGTGCCCTACAGATTGAAAATTAGATCTAAGACTGCGAATGGTGCAGAAGTTCATTAAGAAAAAGTTGAATGGGGTGTCGAGACACTTAGGGTCGATAATAGAAGAGCAGTCCGACCTGGGGGCATTTGTGGTCCCCTCCCCAGATGGTGATTCCGAGGCTGGTATATGAGTCGCCATGATAATTTTGATTTTAAGCAAAAGGTGTGTGTGTAATTAGGTGCTTGTAGTTTCGTGTGAAGGAAGAGAGTTAGTTGTCTTTAGAGGGCAGGCTGTGACTTCCCGTCACAGCATCCCTTGATCAATCCCTTAATTGAGTAATTATAATTTCGGCGGGTGCCTATGCCTTCTATCAAAATGCATAGAAAACACCCTTATGTGGGGTAAGGAAACGAAATTTCCAGAAACGTGTCTTTAAAGTGATTACGAGCGTGTTAGGCACCAAAACCCTAAATAGCATGAGTAGTACTCTATATAAAGAATAGAAAAACAACCAAAAATGTTGTTAATTTTTTTTTTTCACATTTTTAGCTACTAAATCACAGACATTTAAAGCACCCTATATGTTGGCGCCAGGGGTTTGAATGATGTTGACGCTAGGGGTTTGAACGTGGTTCACTCGATTTGTGAGGAAGAATGGGATTACCAAGATTATTTGTATTGAGACTTTAAAGGGTGTTGATATATGATTTAATATTATATATGAATTTACATTAATTTTAGTATAAATGATATGTTTGTTTATAAGTCGGTGCACAAATAAACTGTGCCTGACACGTCATTGTTGCCTGCGGCTTTGCCACGTCGGCAGGCGAAACAGATGTTTGGGTTCACCGCTGTTATTAAACTCAGTACACCAGGAGACTCGAGCTATTTGATAGCCCCCATGTGTTGCTCCACCTCGCGAGTTATTTTCACCGGTTTCTCCTCCTATGGGACTTGTGTAGGAGGAACAGTGGTGCCCAGACCTGGGAGCAGCCTTTACGTGCTCAAGCGAACTGAACTTCTGTATACGTGCAGCAAGCTGTGGTGATTACTCGTGATGGCGGAGAAAGAGCAACTTGAAAGAGGACGGGCGGCTGCTCGAGGGTGGTGTACGAGAGCCTCCAAGGCTTCGCAGACTTTGCTTGAGCTGCCAACTGGGTCCAGGATGCAGCTGGAAGACGCTATAGCGGATTTAGATAAGCGTCTAGACACCTTGGACCGAGTTCAAGCGGAATATGAACAGACAATAAGTGACCCTGAGTTGTTGGAAGCAGACCTGGACAAAGCAGATAGTTTACGCAGTGGTGTTAGAGCTGTTCGGGTGCAAGTTGGCGAACTGTTGGCGAAACTGGATAAGACTGCCGTACATGAAGGGTCGGGAAGTAGTGAAGATAAGTCTACAAGTGCAAGCGCAGTGTCTCCTAGTGCCAGTGTGAATCTTCCACGGCTCAACTTCCCGAAGTTTAGTGGTGAACTAACTCAGTGCCAGTCATTCTGGGATTTGTTCGTGGCCATGGTAGACGACTCTATTCTACCAGCCATCAGCAAGTTCATCTATCTGCAAGCCTTATTGGAAGGCGAGGCCAAGTCTGTCATCCAAGGCTTGTCACTTACTGCAGTTGATTATGCTGTGGCCTGTAATCTGTTGAAGGAGCGGTATGGGAAGCCAGAGACGATTATCTTCGCCCACAAGTGGCAGTGAGTTTGGCCTCTTCCTCACCCCAGTGATTCTGTCTCGTCTGCCGAGCGACATCCGTTTGGAGTGATCGAGGGAAGGATCAGGTCACGAAAGGGATCTCGCATGGCTGCTGGATTTTCTTAGGAAGGAGATTGAGCGCCGTGAACGCTCAGACTCCTTTAAGGACGTGACTACTGCTGCAGGGACAGACGGCCGCAGTGTGAGGGAGTCGGAGAGAAGAAAGAAGTCTCCTAGTTCTGCATTTGCTCTTCAGCCAGTCTGAAACATACGAGTATTCAGGTGGGTGTGGATTTTGTAATAAGTCCCATTCCAATGAAAAATGCTTTAAAGTTATCAAACTTCCACATGCAAAACGACTGGAAAATATTCGTTCTGCTGAGCTGAGGGGACACGTAGCTAGAGGTTGCAAGGCAAAGTGCTCAAAGTGTAAAGGCAACCATAATGTCCTTCTCTGCTCAAAGGATAATGTTTCACCTAAGTGCAGGGCTTTTAGTCAGCCGGCCAAGGAGAGTGAATGTGAAACGGGAGATACCAATGTAATGCCTGGTAATCTAGTTGGTGTTTCTCATTCTTCACATTTTAAACAAAGGTGTTGTGTCTTGCCAACAGCAAAAGTTAAAGTGTATGGAAAGCATGGCAAGTACAGTGAAGCTACCTTGTTCGACTCTGGGGCAGATCGATCCTATGTATCGAGTGAATTTGTAAGGAAGGTTAGGCCTACATGGGTATCTTCTGAACAGATGTCCTATTCTGCCTTTGGGGGAAGTAAGAGTTCTAGATCTACCCAGTGTAATATTTATGACCTGAATTTAGTGGATGTTAATAATGAAGTTGTGTGTTTACTTGCAGCTGAAGTGCCCACAGTATGTGCTCCATTATTATGTTCTTGTGTTCCAGCTGAAATCCTACTGCCCTTTAAGTCTGTGCAGTTAGCAGATGAGTATGAGCGGGATAGGAAGGTAAATGTTGACATTTTGATAGGACTTGATGCCCAACAAGAATTTGCAGGTTGAGGGAATAGTGGCTCAAGAGACGGTGTTTGGTAGGATCCTGTCTGGAATTTGTGCTTCGGCATCCAAGGGAAATGTTAAGTTGTCTCAGATGTTATGCATTAACAACTTCAATGAGAATGAGTTACATGAGTTTTGGGATTTAGAGTCAGTGAAATTTGTAACAAAGAAGTACATCCTGATGTTAGCAACCATCCTGTGTTAAAATCCTTTTCAGAGACAGTTAAGTTTAAGGATGATAGATATGAGGTTGCTCTTCCCTGGAAATCAGAGCATAAGTGTAGCCTCCAAAATAATGAAAGGCTTGCAAGAAAAAAGTTGTTATATTTGATGCATAAATTTAAATCCATTCCTAAACTTCAGGAGGAGTAGGATGCCATATTTGAGGGTTACGAACGGGAAGGCATCACCTGAGGGTGAGATGAACAGCCCATACCCCACATTCTACCTTCCTCATCATCCTGTCGTCAGGGAAGTCAGCACCACAAGTAAAGTAAGACCTGCCTTTGACGCATCTGCTGTGAGCTATAATGGAGTCTCATTAAATCACTGTCTTGAGGTGGGTCCCCCTCTTAACCCACAGTTGGTAGAGGTACTTATGAGGTTCAGAAGGTGGAAGGTTGCCTTAACTGGTGATATAACTAAAGCTTTCCTCCAGATTAATGTAAGGAAAGAAGACAGGGACGTGCATAGATTTCTTTGGAACTATAATGGTAACATTCGGATAATGAGATTTACTAGTGTTCCATTTGGCAATAAAAGTAGTCAGTTTCTGTTGAACGCAACTGTTAAACATCATCTTAAAAGCTTTCCTGATTCTGAAGTTATTGCAGAGCTAAAGGATAACCTATATGTGGATGACTGGTTGTCAGGAGCTGACAGTGCAGAGGAAGCCTTTGCTAAGTTTGATGAGGCACGGTCAGTTCTATCCAAGGCCAGTATGACACTTTCAAAGTGGAACTCGAACTGCAATGCCTTAACAGACAGATTTAATGACTACTTAGAGCCCAGCAAGCATGCAGAGACGAAGATTCTTGGTTTACAGTGGTGTTTGACTAGAGATAGTTTTTCATTTGATTGTTTAGAATTGAAGATCTTGAGGTAGCATCCACAAAGAGAGCAGTTCTCAGTGTCATCAGTAAATTATTTGATCCTCTTGGCCTTCTATGCCCAGTAATCATGATGGCAAAAATTATGATCCAAGATATTTGGAGACTTGGACTTTCTTGGGATGAGATCTTGCCTACAGAATTGCAACACCGGTTTCAGAAGTGGGTTCAAAATATAAAAGTTCTTAACACATGGCAAGTTAATCGTTGTTACTTTCCAGAACTTGTATGGAACAAGCTACAAAATGTAGAACTGCATGCCTTTGGAGATGCTTCCGAGAAGGGGTATGGTGCCTGTGTATACTTGAGAGTTCCTGATAATGATAGGTCATTTAAGGTAATCTTAGTTCTAGCTAAGGGAAGGGTAGCACCTATCAAGAAATTGTCGGTGCCGAGGTTGGAATTAATGGGTGCTCTTCTGTGTGCTAGGCTATCTGTATTTGTGAAGACTTCCCTACACTTAATTGATGTACAGATGTACTGCTGGACTGATTCCAAAGTAGCATTGGCATGGATAAAGGGAGACCCTAATAGATGGAAGACTTTTGTAGCGAATAGAGTAACTGAGATTCAGAGTTTAATCCCCCAGTTCAGTGGAAGCATATTCCTGGTAAAGATAATCCAGCAGACCTTATTTCCAGAGGTGCCTTTGCTGAAGACTTAATTTCCTATACCTCGTGGCTGAATGGTCCTGCTTGGCTCTCTGAACACTTTATTTCCATGCAACAGGATGAGGTACTAGCAGCACTGCCCATTGTAGAGGAGGTATTCCCTGACAGCTCAGTGACATGCTTAGTGTCCGAGCATCCATCAGTAGGGATTGACTACACCCCCTGGGGTCATTTTACAAAAGCTATTAAGTGTGTAGCTTGGGTAATAAGGTTTGTGAACAATTGTAAACCTCATGCTGTTAAATGTTTTGGGCCCTTGTCTTATACAGAGTTAGATCAAGCTAAGACAAAGTTCATAATTTGCGTTCAGAGAGAAAGGTACAGCCAAGAGATCAATGCCTTAATGCTTGGAAGGTCACTCCCTAAGAGTTCTGACATTAGGAAATTCAATCCTTTTATGGATAAAAATGGTCTTTTGAGAAGCAAGAGTCGGCTGGACCAGGCTGAATTAACTTGATTGCAAGTATCCTATGATTATTCCAGCAGGTCACATTGCCAAGCTGTTAGTTAGTTTCCAAAATGTATTTCTGAAACACTCTAGTGTTTCCACTTTAATTTCAACATTAAGATCTTGTTACTAAATTGTCAGATTAAGAAAGCTTGGTAGGATAATCTGTAGAGAGTGTATGATTTGTCGTAGACATCACTCACAAGCCGTCAGCCTGTAGCTCCTCTCCCAGGACTAAGAACTAACTCTGCTCCTCCTTTCACTGTGACAGGTGTAGATTATGCTGGACCACTGTTTGTGTTGATTTTCCATGCAAGAAGCTGTTCATTTTGTTATTCACTTGTGGAGTTGTCCGTGCAGTACTCTTAGAGTTGACTAACCCTATGTCTTATGATGATTGCTTACTTGCCTTTCATAGGTTTTCTGCCAGAAGAGGCCTTCCATCAGTTATTTACTCTGACAATGCCAAGACTTTTATTATGTCCAAACAAATGAATCACTTCTTTGGCACTCTTGCTCCCCAGTGGAAGTTTGTTGTACCCCATGCTCCATGGTGGGGAGGTTGGTGGGAAAGATTATTCCGATCTGTTAAATTAGCTCTGAGAAAGACTCTTGGTTTAAAATATTTAAGAAGATGTGAGCTAGAGACTACCTTACATGAAATTGAGGCATGTGTAAATTCCAGACCCTTAACTTTTGCCACAGATGATCCTAATTCTGTAAGTCCTTTAACGCCTTCTCATTTTTTTTTAATTGGGCGCACTGCTGCATTTCATAGACAGCTTAAAGGTGATTGCCAGGTTCCTGAAATGTCACATAAGGACCTATGTGAGTGAGAAAGCCTGAGACAACAACAACTTGATAAGTTTTGGAGTGTGTGGGTG
Source organism: Scylla paramamosain (assembly GCF_035594125.1). Lineage (NCBI taxonomy): Eukaryota > Metazoa > Arthropoda > Malacostraca > Decapoda > Portunidae > Scylla > Scylla paramamosain. The sequence continues at coordinate 5,893,908 of NC_087197.1, forward strand.
TCTGACTATTTATTGAATTTACCCCCTATCATTACAGGTTTCATACCCAGATGCAAACTGGAGAAGGGATCTGTTGTGCTGGTTCGGGAAGATAATTCTCCTCGTTTGCAATGGCCCCTTGGAGTGATTGTTGAGCTATTCCCTGGGAAGGATGGAGTAATTCGTAGTGTCAAAGTTAAGACTGCAAAAGGAGTAATTAGTAGGCCAGTGCAAAAACTGCATAACTTGGAGCTTTCATCTGCAGGGGAGGATACTATAACAGATGAAGCTCATAGTCCCTTACCACCAACAGATGCCTTCCCAGCATATGCTCAAGGTTCTGATGAGGCTCACTCCATGACACTGTCGTCAACTTGTGTGTCTAGAACAGGACGAACTGTAAAGCCTCCTCAGAGGCTGAATATGAGATTTGAGGGTTTGAGATGTATTGTAGATTTAGGTTGATGATCAGTATTTTCCCTTTGGGTATTGTTTATTGTTTTATTGTATCATTTGCTTCCCAGGGTGAGGGTTGAGTTGTCTCTTAGTGAGACATTTGTATTTATACATCCTGATGCCATATGATCATGTTGTTGAGAGTAAGGATAGGAGTTATTAAAAGTACTCCTATGGTGGGGAGATGTTGGCGCCAGGGGTTTGAATGATGTTGACGCCAGGAGTTTGAACTTGGTTCACTCAGTTTGTGAGGAAGAATGGGATTACCAAGATAATTTGTATTGGGACTTTAAAGGGTGTTGATATTTGATTTATTATTATATATGAATTTACATTATTTTGAGTATAAATTATATATTTGTTCATAGGTCGGTGCACAAATAAGCTGTGCCTGACACGTCATTGTTGCCTGCGGGTTTGCCACGCCGGCAGGCGAAACAGATGTTTGGGTTCACCGCTGTTATTAAACTCAGTACACCAGGAGATAAAAAAAAAAAAATGTCTTGTGAGTGTTTTTGAAGTTCTTACGTAGCAAAACGCTAAAACGCATGCATTACCAAAACAAATATTTTGAAGTTTTTTGAGCTGGTTACACACAAAATGGCCATAATGCATACAAAGTACCCAGTATGGGAAAACGAAAGGGCATTGAGAAACATGTATTATAAGTATTTTTGAGCTTCTTAGGTAATGAAACAGTGAAAAACATGAATAACACTCTATGTAAAGAAGCAACACATTAAAAAAGATTTTGACTGTTTTTTACATTGTTCGATACCAAAACGCCAAAATGCGTGCAAAAGCAACCTATATGCAGAAACGCATATAGGTTGCCTATATACGTATATAGGCATATACGTATCTTTTAAGTGTTTTCAACTTCTTACGTACGAAAACGATAAATTTCATACTGAGCGCTAAAAAGCATGGAAAGCAACCTATATGGAATAAATAAAAAAAGAATACCAAGAAGTGTCTTTTTACTGTTTTTGAGTTGCGTACCAACCAAAACGCTAAAACGCATGCAAAATACTCTTTAAGTAGAACAAGTAAAACATTATCAAAAAAAGAAGTATTATGAGTGCTTTTAGCTTGTTATGTACAAAAACGCCAAAATGCATGCAAAGTACCCTATATGGGGAAAAGAAAGAACATTACAAGAAACGTGTATCTTCAATGTTTCTGAGATTCTTAGGTACCAAAAAGCTAAAATGCATCAGTAGCACTCTATATAGAGAAATAGAACAATATTACCAAAAAAGTGTATTTTGATTGTATTTCACATTGTTAGGTACCAAAACGCCAAAATGGACACAAAGCACCCTATATGTAAAAAGGAAACGAAATTTCCAGAACCGTGTCTTTTGAGTGTTTATAAGCGTGCAAGGTACGAAAACGCTAAAAAGAATGGAAAGCATCCTATTTGAGAAAACAAAAAAACATAACCAAAAACGACTCGCTTCAGTGTTTTGAGCTACTCTGAAAAACAAAACGATAAAACGCACGCAAAACACCCTTTATGAAGAATCAGAATAACATTACCAAAAACACGCACATTAAGTGTTTTGAGCTTGTTACGTAGAAAACGCCAAAATATATGGGAAGTACCCTATGCGGAGAAACGAAACTACATTATGAGTAACATGTATTATGAGTGTTTTTTAGCTTCTCAGGTACCAAATGCTAAGACGCATGAATAGCCCCCTTTATGTAGAAACAGAACAACATTATTAAAAAACGTATATTTTGCGGTTTTTTTTTTATACTGTTACATACCAAAACGCAAAAATGCATGCAAAGTCTCCTATGTGGGAAAACGAAACGACATTACGAGAAATGTGTCTTTTGAGTGTTTTCGAGCGTGTTAGGCACCAAAACACTAAAAAGCATGGAAATCACTCTAAATGGAAATACAAAACAAAATTACGAAAAACGTGACTTTCGAGTGTTTTTCAACTACGTACCAAAATGCTAAAAACTCATGCAAAACACCCTTTTATAGATAAGCAAAATAACATTTTCAAAAACAAGTACTTTGAGTTTTTTTTTTTTTTTTGTTTAGCTTGTTACGTAGAAAGCACCAAAATGGCGAAAGTAATAGAAGAAACGTGAATATAAGATTTTTTGAGCTTTTAAATCCCTCCATATGGAGAAAAAACACTAAACACTAAAAGCGTGTAATTTGAGTGTCTTTTTCACATTCTTAGATAGGAAAACGCCAAAATGCATCCAAAGTCCCTTATGTTTGGAAACAAAACGATATTATAAGAAACGTTTCTTTCGAGCGTTATTGTGCACGTGAGGCATCAAAACGGTAAAAAGCATTAAAAGCACCCTATATGAAAATAAAAAAGAACCTTACCAAAAACGTGTCTTTTGAGTGTTTTTTTTCCTTCAGATTCTTACTTACCAAAATCCTAAAACACATGAAAAAATAAATAAATAAATAAATGCTTTTGTGGAGAAACAGTATTTTGAGTATTTTTTTTACCTTTTTACGTACAAAAAAAAAAAAAAAAAATGCATGGAAAGTACCCTTTGCCAGGAAACGAAAGACCATTTCGAACATTCTCGTAATGTCTTTTTATTTCCTTATATAGGATTTTGGCCGGTTTTTTTTTCAAAAACAATAAAAAAAATTCTGGCAGTTACTGTTTTCCATAAAGAGTGTTTTGCATGCATTCTAGCGTTTTGTTACGTAACTAGCTCAAAACAATAAAAAAGGGACAATAAAAATGATTTTCTTTCCATACAAAAGCATAACAAAAAGAAACAACAAGAAACATAACAACGTTATCTAAAACAAGTATTTCAATTTTTTCTTTGAGCTTGTTACTTAGAATAACGCCAAAATGCATGCAAAGTACGCTATATGCATTTTAGGTACCAAACGCTAAAAGATATGAATACCACTCTATATGGCGAAACAGAAAAACGTTTTCGCGTTTTGGTACCTAAGAAACTTTAAAAAGCTCATAATACACGTTTTTCGTGTTGTCTTTTTGCTTTCCATTATAGGGTACTTTGTGCGCATTTTGGCATTTTTCTCTGTTAAGAAGCTGAAAAGTCAAAATGGTTGTTTTATTTTTCATTTATTTATTTTTTTTTTTTCTCCATAGAGCTGTTTTGCATGCGTTTAAGCGTTTTGGTGCGTAAGAAGTTCAAAAACACTCAAAAGACACATTTTTCGTAATGCTGTTTTGCATTCCCATATGAGGTGATTTCCATGCTTTTTAGTATTTGTGCCTAACACTCAAAAGACACGTTTCTGGTAGTATCGTTTCATTTCCCATAAATAAGAGGCTTTTGCATGCATTTTGGCGTTTTTTGTACGTAACAAGCTCGAAAACACTCAAAATACTTCTATTTGGTAACGTTCTTCTGTGTCTCTATAAAGGATGCTTTACATGTGTTTTACCACTTCTTACGTAAAAAGCTGAAAACGCTCAAAAGATATGTTTTTTTTTTTTTTTTTTTTTTTTTTTTTTGCATTTTCCATACAGGGTACGGTCCATAGATTCTATCATTTTGTTACCTAACATGCACAAAGACACTCAAAAGTTATGTTTCTTGCAATGTCGTTTCCTTTCTCCATAAGAGGGACTTTGCATGCATTTTAGCATTTTGGTACCTAGCAATATGAAAAACAAACAAAATACACATTTTTGGTAATGTATTTGTTTTTTTTTTCCATAAACCTAGGAAGCTTAAAAACACTTATAATATACGTTTCTTGCAATGTCTTTTCGTTTCTTTAAATAAGGTACTTTGCATGCATTTAGGTATTTTTTTACGTAGTAAGCTCAAAAACACTCACATTACTTATTTTTGGTAAAGTTATTCTATTTCTCCATATAGATTGCCAGTAAGGCGTTTTCGAGTTTTAGAACCTAAGAAGCTCAAAAACACTCACACTACACGTTTTTCGTAATGTCTTTTCGTTTCCCCATATAGGGTACTTTGCATGGATTTTGTCATTTTTCTACGTAATAAGCTCAAAATACTCAAAATATTTGTTTTTGGTAATGTTATTGTTTCTCCATAAAGGGTGTTTTACATGCGTTTTACCGTTTTGTTACGTAAGTGGTTAAAAACACTCAAAACGAAAAGACATTACGAGAAAAGTGTATTACGAGTGCTTTTGTGTTTCTTCTCTTCCAAAATAAAAAAAAAAAACATTACCAAAAACGTGTCTTTTCAATGTATTTCCCATGTTAGATACCAGACGCCAAAACCCATGCAAAGCACCCAATACAGGCAAAGAAAACGAAATTTTCAAAAACGTGTCCTTTGTGTGCTTTGAACGTGTTAGGCACCAAAACACTAAAAAAAACATTGGAATCACCATATAATGGAGTACATAATAACATTATGAAAAATGTGTCTCTTAAGTGTTTTTGAACTTCTTACGTACCAGAACGATAAAATGCATGCAAAACATGCTTTATGGAGAAAAAAAAAGAACATTACGAAAAAGAAGTATTTAAACGTAAAAATACATGCATTGAAAGTACCATATATAGGGAAACAAAAGGACATTACGAGGAGCGTGTATTATGAGTGTTTTCCAGCTTCTTACGTACCAAAACGGGAAAACGTATGAATAACCTCTCTGTATGGAGAAACAGAACATTACCAATAACGTCTATTTCAGTGTAATTCATATTCTTAGGTACTAAAACGCCAGAATGTATGCAAATGACCCTATATGAAGAAAGGAAGCAAGATTTCCAGGGACAGGTCTCTCGAGTGTTTATGAGCTTGCTATGCACCAAAACGCTCAAAAGTATAGAAAGCACCCTACACTGGAAAACAAAAACAAAAAAAACATTATCAAAAACGTCTCTTTTTTAAGTGTTTATGAGCTATTTACGTTTCTAAACGCTAAAACGCATGCAAAACACCCTTCATGGAAAAACAGTATAACATTACCAAAAACATTTTTTTTTTTTTTTTTTGTGTGTGTGTGTGTGCTTGTTACGTGCAAAAACGCCAAAATGCATTTGAAGTAATCTATATAAAGACACGAAAAGACATTACGAGAAACGTGTATTATGAATGTTTTTTTTGAGCTTCATAGGTAAAATGCTAAATTGTATGAATAACACTATATATGGAGAAAAAGAACAACAATACCAAAAATGTGGATTTCGAGTATATCTCACATTGTTGGGTACCAAAACGCCAAAATCCACACAAAGCGTTCTATATGGGAAAACGAAAAAGGGAAAAGGGAAAAAGATTTCCAGAAACGTGTCCTTTGTTTATGAGCGTCCAAGACACCAAAACGCAAAAGAAAAAAATAATGGAAAGCAGCCTATATTAGAAAAAAAAAACTATCAAAAAACGTCTCTTCAGTTTTTTTTTTTTTTTAGCTAATTTAGTACCAAAACGCTAAAACGTATGGATCCTTTCTGGAGAAACAGATAACACTTCCAAAAGCAAGTATTTTAAGTGTTTTCATCTTGTTACCTACAAAAGAAAAACAAAAATGCAGGGAAAGTACCTTATATAGTGAAACAAAAAGGCATTACGAGTCACATCTATTATGATTTGTTTTTGAGCTTCTTAGGTACCAAATGCTGAAACGCATTTTGGTACAGCAGAACAACCTTACTAAAATCGGGTATTTTTAGTGTTTTTCACTTCATTAGGTACCATAACTCCAAAATGCATTAAAAGCCTTTTTTTTTATGAGGAAAAGAAACGACATTACGAGAAACATGTTTTTTTAGTATTTTTGAGCGTGGTAGGCACCAAAACACTAAAAAGAATGGAAATCACACTATATGGGAATACATAACAACATTATGAAAAACGTGTCTTTTGAGTGTTTTGAACTTCATACATACCCAAACGCTAAAACGCATGCATCTTTTTTTTTTTTTTATGGAGAAAGACGATAGCATTTACAAAACCGATCAATTTTAGTGTTTTAGGGCGTATTACGTAGAAAATGCCAAAATGCATGCAAAGTGCACTATATGGGGAAAACGAAAAGACATCACGAGAAAGGCGTGTTCTTGAGCTTCATAGGTACCAAAACGCGTAAACGCGTTAATAGCACTCTATATGGAGCAAAAGAACATTACCGAAAACGTGTGATTTGATTGTTTTTTATATTCTTAGGTACCAAAACGGCAAAATGTATGCAAAGTCCCATGGGGAAACGGATCGACATTACAAGAAACGTATGTGTTAAATGTTTTATGCGTGTAAAAAAAAAAAAAAAAAAAATCGAAAGCACCTTATACGGGAAGATAAAACATTACCAAGAACGTGTTTTTTGGGTGTTTTCAGCCTCTTACATGCTAAAACGTTAAACCGCATGCAAAAAGAAAAAAAAAAGAAAAAAAAAAAAAAACAGAATAACATTACCAAAACAAGTATTTCGATTGTTTTCGAGCTTGTTACATTCAAAAAACGCCAAAGTGAATGGAACATGCCTTTTAACGTTTTGATACGTAATAAGATGTAAAAAGATTAGAAGACACGTTTTTGGTAATGAATGTTTATACTCACATATAAGGTGCGTTTTGATTCCTAACACGCTTAAAACACTTAAAATATGCGTTTCGTTTCCCGATACAGGATGCTTTGTATGCATTTTGGCGTTTTGTTACCTAACAGTGTGAAAAACACATAAAATGCACTTTTTTGGTAATATTCTGTTTCTTCAATATGAGGTGAGGCGTGAGGGTGTAGGACAAGAGAAAAGATGTGTCCGGAGGGGGCGGAGGAAAGAGGAAGGGGGAGATAGGTGTGAGTATGTTGGAATGTCAGGTCATGCTGAAATGAGAGAGATGAGGTCGAGGCGAGTAGATGAGGGAGTGGAGAGGATGGCAGGGGCTGAGATGAAGGGATTAGGTGAGGTAAATGTAGATGAATTGTATAAATATTTCGTAAAGTTCATACAGGTCAGTTAGCAAATATCACGTATAGGACAATAAGATCACACAAAAATTACCCTAAATGGATGACTGATAGGTTAAAGTATTATATAAGGCGTAAGAGAAGTATATATAAGAGATTAAGGGCAGGTGAAGAAGTGTTAAGGTCATAATATAATGAATTAGTTAGAACAGTCAGGAAGTTAACAAGGAAAGCTAAGGGCAATTATGAATTAAAGGTAGCCAGCCAGGCGAAGACGGACCCCAAGGAATTTTATCAGGTATACAGGACGAAGAATAAGGATACTATAGGTCCATTAAAGGCAGCAGAGGGGGAGATGGTTAGTTCTGGGGAAGAGATTAGTAAACTTCTGAATGAGTATTTTTTAACTGTTTTCACCCAAGAAAACATGCAGGATATGCTAGATAGTGAACAGGTGTTTAGAGCGGGTGAGAATGAGAAGCTGACAGATATTTCCATAACTAGGGAGATAGTGGAACAGGAGGTAGATAGGCTAAAAAGTTCAAGACACCAGGACCTAATGAAATATATCCCAGAATACTTAAGGAATGCAAAGAGATTATTAGTGAGCCGTTAGTTTCTGTCTTTACGAAATCACTAGAGTCGGGTGAGGTACCAGTAATGTGGAGGCAGGCTAATGTAGTACCAATCTTTAAGAAAGGAGATAAAACTTTAGCGTCTAACTATAAACCTGTCAGCTTAACTTCAGTTGTAGGTAATAATCAATAATAGCGAGGAACAATAGGAGGAACAATAGCGAGGAATAATAGGAGTCAATAATAGCGAGGAACATTAGGGAACATTTAGACAAACATAACTTCATAAATCAGTCACAGCATGGCTTCACGAAGGGGAAGTCTTGCCTGACGAAGTTGATGAGTTTTTACAGTAAAGTGTACGAGGCAGTAGATAATGGTGATAGTTATGATATCTTATATCTGAACTTTAGTAAGGCATTTGACAAGGTACCCCATCAAAGGCTCCTGAAAAAGGTTAGGGCACACGGGATAGATGGGAAGGTATTAGGCTGGATAGGGTCATGGCTTAGTAACAGGCGACAGAGAGTTGTAATAAACGGCTCGAAATCCGAGTGTGGTCATGTAATTAGTGGGATTCCATAGGGATCAGTATTAGGGCCATTGTTATTTTTAATATATATCAATGACTTGGATAGTGGAATTAGTAGTGATGTTAGCAAATTTGCGGATGACACAAAGATAGGTAGATTAATTAGATCAGAATCGGATGCCATCGCCTTGCAGGCAAACTTAGAATGAATGAATGGACGGATAGATAGCAAATGCAATTTAATATCAATAAATGCAAAGTACTTAGCGTAGGTAGAGGAAACCCACACGATAGGTACACATTAAACAACCAAACTCTGGTAGGTACGAAAAAGATTTAGGAATTATAGTTAGCTCTGAACTCCGTCTAGGGAAACAATGCATAGAAACCAGAAACAGGGCAAATAGGGTACTAGGATTCATTTTTAAGGAGTGTTAAAAGTAGAAGGCCGGAAGTAATATTAAAGTTATACTTGGCGCTGGTCAGAACTCATCTAGACTACGCTGTGCAGTTCTGGTCCCCACATTACAGGAAAGATATAGGTCTATTAGAATCGGTACAGAGGAGAATGACTAAAAGGATACAGGGGATGAGCAGTATTCCTTACGAGGCGAGGTTGAAGCTGTTAAATTTACATTCTTTAGAGAGACGTAGGTTAAGAGGGGACCTGATGGAAGTCTTTAAGTGGTATAAGGGTTATAACAAGGGGAATGTAAGCAAAATTCTTAGGATCAGCAACCAGGGTAGAACAAGAAATAATGGGTTAAAACTTGAAAAATTTAGGTTTAGGAAGGAGATAGGAAAAAATTGGTTCTTAAATAGAGTGGTAGATGAGTGGAACGGACTCAGTAATCATGTTGTTAGTGCCAGGACACTAGAGAGCTTTAAGAGAAGATTAGACAAGTTTATGGATGGGGATAATAGATGGAAATAGGTAGGTATATTTCATACAGGGACTGCCACGTGTAAGCCTGGTCGCTTCTTGCAGCTTCCCTTATTTCTTATGTTCTTATGTTCTTATGTTCAAAAAGACTGCTATTCATGCGTTTTAGCGTTTTGGTACCTAAGATGTTCAAAAGCACTCGTTTCCCCACATAGGATACTTTGCATGCATCTTGGTTTTTTTTTTTTTTTTTTTTGTGACAAGCTCAAAAACACTCAAAAGACACGTTTTTGGTAATGACTGTGGGGGTTTGTATTTGGGGAAGAACTATGGTATCGAAGCACTTGGTCTATTAAGGGGTTCATTAAAGTAACATTTACCTTCGAAACTTCATTAAATTGTTTCATTATCTTATTCTTAAGTGTTGTAGGAACCCGCTCTGCCTACTTCAGTTATACCAAATTCAGAGTTCATCCAAGTAACTCCTCTACTGTTGTTTCGCTGACTAAAGCCTTATGTTAAGGAAGACCCACTATTATTACCCTCACAACGACTTAGTCGGTGAAACTCAACTCAGTCAGTGATGGAGAAACTTCTACGCCCTGACCGCTTTGAGGGATCACAAGACACGACGCCTGCTGAATGGGAGAACTGGTATTGTACGTTTACAAACTTCTTGGATTGCTTAGGCGATGATCCGTCACCTAATAAGTTGAAACTGCTCGTGAACCACGTCTCGCCTTGTCTACAACCACATCTCAGACTGCCAGAACTACACTGATGCCATAGAGGTGTTGAAAACAATTATGTGAAGCCTACAAACGAGATCTTCGCCAGACACCAGTTAGCAACCAGGAAGCAAGTGAGTGGTGAGTCAATTAATCAGTTTTTTTCATTCTCTAAAATTGTTGTCGAAAGACTGCGGCTTTAAGGCTGTCTCTTCCGTTACTTATACTCAAGAATCCATCCGTGATGCGTTCATTACCGGCCTGGAATCCCCCATGATACGTCACACGCTTGCTGGAAAAGGACTGTCTCATTCTCGACGAAAGCAGTTAAACTCGCAGGAAGCCTAGACTCGGCGCAACGGAATGCGGAAATATATGTGACTCCTACTAGGCCTGGAAACTTTTCTGCCGCTTCTAAGAACTCTGCTCTTCCTGTACGTGATGAAGGGGATCCTGCGGTGGAGATGGTGAAAGAAACCAGTGCAACTGCCAGCAGGAGTGTGTTTCAAGACACTTATCCACCAATTTTTGACCACTGCTTTGACCCTTTTATGGGACTGGCATTTCAGTGGGCATTTTTTTTATTAGATTTTTGTTGCCCTTGGCCAGTGTCCTTCCTACATAAAAAAAAAAAACTACTTGTGCGGAAATCCTCGTCACCCTCGCCCTCACTGCCCCGCTAAGAACGTCATCTGCTATAAATGTGGGTCATTTCTCCAAAATTTTTAAGGCTGGGAAAACTACCTATGCTCAAGATGAGGTTGCTACCAGTACCACTGCCGCCTCAGGAGAGCCTGATCCTCCACACCGTACCATGATGAACGTAAAGGCCTGTCCACACCAGGAAACATTGTTTGGAAACAATGTTGCCAACTGTTTCCTAACAGCTGGGAAACAGTTTCTCGGAAACTGTCCACGACTGACTTTGAAATACTTTTAAGGATGGTGGCACCCATTATATCCCGAAATGATACAAAATACAGAAAGGCCATTTCACCCTCCAACAGATTGGCCATTATACTGAGGTATCTTGCAAGTGGAGATTCTTTTACGAGCCTCATGTACACCTTCAGGATATCGAAGCAGACCATCTCAGCTGTGGTTCCTGAGGTCTGTGAAGCTCTGATCTCAGCATTGAAAGGTCATGTCAAGGTAAGTAAACAAGAAGTATGCATTGAAATTTTCTCTCTCTCTCTCTCTCTCTCTCTCTCTCTCTCTCTCTCTCTCTCTCTCCTTTACATTATTGGCATTTGAGAATATAAAAATAGTTTTACTGTCAGTTGTGCTTACTAGAAAATCACATGGTTATTGTAATCATTATTCATAATAAGTACTACATGAGCCTGGTGAAGGAGAACAACTTGAAGTAGAAGCAATACCTGGGGCAGATAAGTACTGCGGGATGCCTGCCGATGTTGCCACTGGCAATCCTGAATAGCTGCTTCCTATATGTGAACTGTGCTGAGGGAATTGAGTCACACCTTCCCGGAAGTAGCCCATTTCCAAGTTGAAAAGTAATTCATTAATCTTGTGCTGTGCTAGTGATACCTCACGCTTACTTCTCTCACAGTTTCTCAGTTTATAGGCAACATTTTCGCCAAAAATATGATACTTCTAGAGTGAGCTCCTTCTAGCACTACAGCAGGTGAAGGAAACTCAGGTGTTGTTTGTAGGTCCTTAATCCGTAAAGCAGCACAGGAGAGGAGAAATACAAGGGTGGTATAATCCTGCGTCTAACTGGAGTACAGGTCTCGCTGCTACTGCTGAAGTCGGCGGCGTGTCCTGAGGGGAACACGGCTGAGTTGCCACATACTAATAAGTACCCTACCCTAGCTAACATTAGTAGGTATACCCGTACATAATATCAAACATATACAATACTCGTTTCGTGTAGTGACATTTTCTGCTAGAGACTTCATCAAGTGAAATGCCGACGAACGATGCGTTGAAAAGCGTTTTGAGGTGTTTCATCTTGATGTGGATTCTCAATTACAGCATCAATTTCTTGCTCAGAATCAACTTCAGCATCCTGAAAGGGAAGAGAAACATTGTCATTACTGTCGTTGTCGTTGTTATTTTTATGTTAGCAGTGGTCTTACTATTATTAAGTAGATTTTAGTTTTTCATATTATTATTATTATCATTGTTATACATTCTTGTTATTATTACTACTATTATTATTGCTTGTCACTATTATTGTTGTTTGTAGTTGCTACTGTTGCTGGTGTTACCTTCCTCATTATTAATCTTAAAAATAATCAGTCTTTCGCTTCACATTCCATCCCCTCATGTATTGTATTATCTCTGGAGAGAGAGAGAGAGAGAGAGAGAGAGAGAGAGAGAGAGAGAGAGAGAGAGAGAGAGAGAGAGAGAGAGAGAGAGAGAGACGATTAGGAATCCATGGTCATCCTCCTCCTTTTCGTATCATGCCAATCACAGGGGAATCGTAGTGTGTGTGTGTATGTGTGTGTGTGTGTGTGTGTTAAGTCACTGAATGCGTATATCTCTCTTCAGATGTCTGCTACGGAAGAAGATTGGATGGAAGCATCAAATGGGTTCGCCCACAGATGGAACTTTCCACACCGTATTGGTGCACTAGACTGGAAGCACGTTCAAATTCAAGCGCCGAAGAATAGTGGAAGCCTATTCTACAACTATAAAGGGACACATAGTATTGTACTCATGGCCTGTGTAAATGCAGACTACCAGTTTATTTATGCAGACGTATGAGGTCAAGGCAGAATTTCTGATGGAGGTGTGTTTAAATATACAACTCTATATGGAAAACTAGAACAGAAGCGGCTCAGGCTACCTCTAGACCAGCTTCTCGTAGAAGGGCCCATTCCTGTGCCATACCTGTTGGTTGGAGGTGACGCCTTTGCTTTGTCATGTTACTTATTGAAACCATTTCCAGGAATTCTATAAACGTCTTCCCCTGAAAGAATCTTTAATTACAGATTGTGTAGAGCACGGAGAATTGTCGAAAATGTGTTTGGAATCTTAGCATCTAAGTTCAGAGTATTTCTAAAACCTATTGCATTACACCCGGACAAAGTTGAGTGTTACTCTACCATGCGTATATTTGCATAATTTTCTTTGCAGGAATGTGGAGTCGAGAAATGATTATTCACCACCTGGTACGTTTGACTCAGATGTGGATAATGCCACGATAACTGCAGGATCGTGGAGAGCAGAAATTAAGGAAGGTGAAGGGTTCATTAATTTGCAAAATATACCACGAAGGAATACTGAGGATGCACAAGATATAAGGAAAGAGTTTAGAGATTACTTTCTCTCAGCAGAAGGACGTGTTCCTTGGCAGGATGATTATGCATAAGCCTAGGCTAAACAGTTTCTCTGTAAATCTAGCTGTAGATATCTGTTGTGCACACGGATCTCTACTACTGTAGTGATAATAGAGATCCGTGAATCTGCATTAATTACATTAAATTGCATACATAGATGCCATATTTTTTTTACTTTTTTTCGTAACAATTACGTTTAGATAATAACAACAACAATAATAATAATAATAATAATAATAATAATAATAATAATAATAATAACAATAATAATAATAATAATAATAATAATAATAATAATAATAATAATAATGATACTATTGATACCATCAGCTTACCTCTCTCTCTGTTGAGTCTGTTGACAGGCTTGCAGCAAAAAACAGGAGGGGCTCGTAGCCAAACCATGAGCACTTCTTGGGGGAAACTCCACTCTTTTCAGTGAAGTGAGTTTCACATGCTCCCTTCTGATGGCCTTTATTTTATTTTCTGTTTCATTTACGCCTGCAGAAAGTTTATCAGCAATAACCGTCAAGGCATCCATCTTCTTCATCTTATTTCCATAATCACATCCCGCATTGCTGGGGATAAATGAAACAATTTAATAAGTTCTAGAGTTTTCTCTGCTGACCACATGGTATTGTCACTCCAAGCCTCATGATTCATCACTTCCGCCACACACACACACACACACACACATGGTGTTTCCCATTCTGGATGGGCTCGTGTATTTGTTTCCCATTCTGGATGGGAAACAAATACACGTTAAATATTGTTAGGAAACCGTTTCCAAACAGCTTGGAAACAGTTTGCTGACTTTGTTTCCCAGCTGTTTCCAACAGTTTCCTAACAGATGGGAAACGGTTTCCAAACTGTTGGGTAACTGTTGGAAACAGTTGGAAAACATTGTTTCCAAACAATGTTTCCTGGTGTGGACAGGCCTTAACAATCAACGGTCTTAGTATGACTGCTCTGTTGGGTAGTGGGAGTAAGTCAGGTTTCTTACATCCTTGTGTTACTGAACTATTACATGTCTCAGTAAAGTTTTCTAAAGAGAAAATAGTTTTGGCTTTATCTGATGTATCAATAACTTTAGGATATTGTGTTGTTGATTTGAAGGTCAAACATCTCAGTTACCCTCAGTTCAGATTCTTTGTACTTCCTAATTTATTAAAGTAATTTTAGGAGAGGATTTCATGAAGATGCAAGATTTGCAAGGCCCTAAGCAGAAACTTACGGTATGTGGTGTTAATTCAATGGTTAGAAAACCTCTTTCCTTATTTCAAAATTTAACAAGTGATTGCAAACCTATCTCTTCACCTAGCCGCCAGTTCAGTAAATCTGACAAAGTTTTCATAAGAGATGAGGCGAAATCTTTATTCTCTGAAGGGATAATTGAGAAAAGCCAGTCGCCATGACGAGCCCAGGTACTTCTTACCAAAGACAACATTTAATTGTTTCATTCAGACGCTTATGCTTTTCCTCGAATTAACGAAATGGTGCATGATCTTGCTAAATATAGAATATTTAGTAAGCTGGATTTCAAGAGCGCTTACTTCCAAATTCCTCTCAGGAATGAAGAGAAAGCGTACACCGCCTTTGAAGCTCATGGGTAGTTGTATCAATACAACCGCATTCCTTTCGGTCTCATTAACTCTGTTGCTGTATTCCAGCGAATCATTAGCCAATTAATACAGGACAATAACTTGGTCTTCACTTACGCTTACAATGTGTGTGGATACAATGAAGAACATGATCGCAATCTCGCCCGTTTTAGAAAAGTTGTTTCAAAATATAATCTCACTCTCAATGAAGCAAAGTGTAAATATGGATTGATAACTATTAACTACTTTGGGTATCTAATCTCTGATGGAAACCTTAGGCCAGACCCTGAACGTTTCAGACCTCTTAAAGAATTGCCTGTTCCTACTAACGCTGGTTCTTTAAAACGCACTCTAGGATTGCTTTCATACTACTCGCAGTGGATCCCAAATTACTCTAATAGAATTCAACCTCTTTTAAAACCTAATGATTTTCCCTTGAATAATTCAGCTATAAAGTGTTTCAATACTCTAAGATGAAATATGCCAAACTTCTGTAACAGCATTTAAGGAGGATCAACCTTTACAAGTAGAGACTGATGCTTCTGGTACCTCAATGGCCGCAACACTCTCCCAGTTAGGTAAACCTGTTGCTTTCTTCTCAAGGACTCTAACTCCATCTGAGAAGCTACAACCCGTTGTGGAAAGGGAAGCAACATCAGTTATCAAAGCTCGTAAATGGAAGTTATTTCTTTTGGTAAGGAGATTCACAATTCCAACTGACCAACAGGCTGTATCTTTCATGTTTAATATGAAGCACTCTTTCAGAATTAAGAACAAGATAATGAGTTGGAGATTAGAACTCTCGGAGTACTGCTTTGATATTCACTACCGCCCTGGTCTCAGTAACATCCCTTGTGATACTGTCTCGAGCCTGCTTCACTGCTTCGGCCACCTCTCTTGCTTCACTCAAAGAGGTATATGTTTCACTTTGTCATCCCAAAATTACGAGACTATTTCACTTTGTAAGGAACTAAGAATTTGAAGGTGTAAAGAAAGTTTGTATCCAATGTTCTATTTGTTCAGAATTGAAACCTGCATTCTTCCATAAGCCTAAAGCCAGAAACCCTAAACCAACAGAAAGCC
This sequence comes from Scylla paramamosain, assembly GCF_035594125.1. Classification (NCBI taxonomy): domain Eukaryota; kingdom Metazoa; phylum Arthropoda; class Malacostraca; order Decapoda; family Portunidae; genus Scylla; species Scylla paramamosain. The sequence continues at coordinate 5,909,920 of NC_087197.1, forward strand.
TAAAACCAACCTGCACTCGAAACAAGCATTTGTTCACAGCTATTGATGAATACTCTAGATTTCCCTTTGCTCTTCCTTGTCGAGACATGTCTGCACAGACAGTAATATCCTGTTTCCACAAGATATTCTCATTGTTTGGTTATCCTTCTTCTATTAATTCAGATTAATTTAGCACAATTTATATCCCGAGAAGTTCAACAATTTCTCATGGAACATGGTGTAGTTATGACTCATTCCGCGGCGGCAGAGGGAAGCCGGCCGGGAGTGAAGGCGGTGGCTAACCGGTATTGTCTCCAAGGCAAGGGAGTGGAGGGGGCGGGGAGAGCGGTGGCGGAGGGGAAGGTAGAGGCGAATATACCGTGAGTGATGGCAGCGCTGCGGGCGCCTGGGAAGCGCCGCTGGACTCTTGCCCTTGGATCCGGTCGCAGGCACCACCCTCAGGGCGTCGTAGGAGAGGCAAGCCGACCAGCCGCGGGTGCGGCAGGCATAGAGCCGCACCCAACGGTGCCACTGGCCGTGGCATACTGGCGGGACTCGGCTGGTGTGGGTCGTGGTCCGGCGGGAGGCGGGCGGCCTTCATGAAGATGCAAATCTTGCATCTTCATGAAATCCTCTCCTAAAATTACTTTAATAAATTAGGAAGTACAAAGAATCTGAACTGAGGGTAACTGAGATGTTTGACCTTCAAATCAGCAACACAATATCCTAAAGTTGTTGATACATCAGATAAAGCCAAAACTATTTTCTCTTTAGAAAACTTTACTGAGACATGTAATAGTTCAGTAACACAAGGATGTAAGAAACCTGACTTACTCCCACTACCCAACAGAGCAGTCATACTAAGACCATTGATTGTTAAGGCCTGTCCACACCAGGAAACATTGTTTGGAAACAATGTTTTCCAACTGTTTCCAAGTTACCCAACAGTTTGGAAACAGTTTCCCATCTGTTAGGAAACTGTTGGAAACAGCTGGGAAACAAAGTCAGCAAACTGTTTCCAAGCTGTTTGGAAACGGTTTCCTAACAATATTTAACGTGTATTTGTTTCCCATCCAGAATGGGAAACAAATACACGAGCCCATCCAGAATGGGAAACACCATGTGTGTGTGTGTGTGTGTGTGTGTGTGTGTGTGGCGGAAGTGATGAATCATGACGCTTGGAGTGACAATACCATGTGGTCAGCAGAGAAAATTCTAGAACTTATTAAATTGTTTCATTTATCCCCAGCAATGCGGGATGTGATTATGGGAATAAGATGAAGAAGATGGATGCCTTGACGGTTATTGCTGATAAACTTTCTGCAGGCGTAAATGAAACAGAAAATAAAATAAAGGCCATCAGAAGGGAGCATGTGAAACTCACTTCACTGAAAAGAAGTGGAGTTTCCCCCAAGAAGTGCTCATGGTTTGGCTACGAGCCCCTCCTGTTTTTTGCTGCAAGCCTGTCAACAGACTCAACAGAGAGAGAGGTAAGCTGATGGTATCAATAGTATCATTGTTATTATTATTATTATTGTTATTATTATTATTATTATTATTATTATTATTATCATTATTATTATTGTTATTATTATTATTGTTATGTTATTATTATTAATTATTATTATTATTATTATTATTATTATTATTATTATTGTTATTATTATTATCTAAACGTAATTGTTGCGAAAAAAAAGTAAAAAAAATATGGCATCTATGTATGCAATTTAATGTAATTAATGCAGATTCACGGATCTCTATTATCACTACAGTAGTAGAGATCCGTGTGCACAACAGATATCTACAGCTAGATTTACAGGGAAACTGTTTAGCCTAGGCTTATGCATAATCATCCTGCCAAGGAACACGTCCTTCTGCTGAGAGAAAGTAATCTCTAAACTCTTTCCTTATATCTTGTGCATCCTCAGTATTCCTTCGTGGTATATTTTGCAAATTAATAAACCCTTCACCTTCCTTAATTTCTGCTCTCCACGATCCTGCAGTTATCGTGGCATTATCCACATCTGAGTCAAACGTACCAGGTGGTGAATAATCATTTCTCGACTCCACATTCCTGCAAAGAAAATTATGCAAATATACGCATGGTAGAGTAACACTCAACTTTGTCCGGGTGTAATGCAATAGGTTTTAGAAATACTCTGAACTTAGATGCTAAGATTCCAAACACATTTTCGACAATTCTCCGTGCTCTACACAATCTGTAATTAAAGATTCTTTCAGGGGAAGACGTTTATAGAATTCCTGGAAATGATTTCAATAAGTAACATGACAAAGCAAAGGCGTCACCTCCAACCAACAGGTATGGCACAGGAATGGGCCCTTCTACGAGAAGCTGGTCTAGAGGTAGCCTGAGCCGCTTCTGTTCTAGTTTTCCATATAGAGTTGTATATTTAAACACACCTTCATCAGAAATTCTGCCTTGACCTCATACGTCTGCATAAATAAACTGGTAATCTGCATTTACACAGGCCATGAGTACAATACTATGTGACCCTTTATAGTTGTAGAATAGGCTTCCACTATTCTTCGGCGCTTGAATTTGAACGTGCTTCCAGTCTAGTGCACCAATACGGTGTGGAAAGTTCCATCTGTGGGCGAACCCATTTGATGCTTCCATCCAATCTTCTTCCGTAGCAGACATCTGAAGAGAGATATACGCATTCAGTGACTTAACACACACACACACACACACACACACACACACACACACACACACACACACACACACACACATACACACACACTACGATTCCCCTGTGATTGGCATGATACGAAAAGGAGGAGGATGACCATGGATTCCTAATCGTCTCTCTCTCTCTCTCTCTCTCTCTCTCTCTCTCTCTCTCTCTCTCTCTCTCTCTCTCTCTCTCTCTCTCTCCAGAGATAATACAATACGTGAGGGGATGGAATGTGAAGCGAAAGACTGATTATTTTTAAGAATAATAATGAGGAAGGTAACACCAGCAACAGTAGCAACTACAAACAACAATAATAGTGACAAGCAACAATAATAGTAGTAATAATAACAAGAATGTATAGCAATGATAACAATAATAATTATATGAAAAACTAAAATCTAGTTAATAATAGTAAGACCACTGCTAACATAAAAACAACAACGACAACGACAGTAATGACAATGTTTCTCTTCCCTTTCAGGATGCTGAAGTTGATTCTGAGCAAGAAATTGATGCTGTAATTGAGAATCCACATCAAGATGAAACACCTCAAAACGCTTCTCAACGCATCGTTCGTCGGCATTTCACTTGATGAAGTCTCTAGCAGAAAATGTCACTAACTGCATGCCTCCCCTCCTCCTGCGGCCTCGCTGCACAAGACTTTCTTCCTTCTCTCACCCCTATTCTGTCTACCTCTCTAATGCAAGAGTTAACCAGTATTCTCAAGCACTATGGTATCGAAGCACTTGGTCTTAATATTAAGGGGCTCATGAAGGTCACCTTTACCCTCGAAGCTTCATTAAATTGTTTCATTATCTTATTCTTAAGTGTTCTATGAACCTGCTCTGCCTACTTCAGTTAGATCAAATTCAGAGATCATTCAAGTAACTCCTCTGCTGTTGTTTCGCTGACTAAAACCTTATATTAAGGAAGAGCAACTGTTATTACCCTTACAACAATGATATATATATATATATATATATATATATATATATATATATATATATATATATATATATATATATATATATATATATATATATATATATATATATATATATATATATATATATATATATATATATATATATATATATATATATATATATATATATATATATATATATTTCCATAAAAGGTGTTTCGCATGTGTTTTAGCGTTTTGGTACATAAGCAGATTAAAAAACATTAGATATAACTTTTTTCGTAATGTTTCATATTCCCATATAGGGTGCTTTATTTATTTATTTTTTATTTATTTTTTTTTAGCGTTTTGGTGCCTAACATGGTCATACTTACCTGAAAGACAAGTGTCTGGAAATATCGTCTCCTTTCCCTAGATAAGGACTTTTTTTTTATGCATTTTATCGTTTTGGTACCTAACAAAAAAAAAAAGTACACGTTTTTGTAATGCTGATATGTTTCTCCATAAAGAGTGTTATTTATGCGTTTTAGCGTTTTGGTACCTAAGAACACTCACAATACACATTTCTCGTAATGTCATTTCGTTTCCCCATACAGCGTACTTTTCATGCATTTTGACGTTTTTCTATGTAACAAGCTCAAAATACTGATAATACACGTTTTTCGTAATGTCTTTTCATTTCCAAATATAGAGTACTTTGCATGCATTTTGCCGTTTTTCTACGTAACAAGATGAAAATACACGTTTTTGGCAATGTTTTTCTGTTTCTCCATAAAGTGTGTTGTACATGCGTTATGAGTTTTGGTATGTAAGTACCTAAAAAACCTGAATAGACTCGTTTTTGGTAATGTTTTATTTTTACTTATATATATTACTTATATATAAGGTGCTTTCCATGCTTTTTAGTGCTTTGGGATCTAATAATGTAAAAAACACTCGAAATGCACGTTTTATATAATATTTTTCTCTTTTCCCATATAGTATACTATTCATGCGTTTTTTTTTTTTTTTGGTACCTAAGAAGCTGAAAAAAAAAAAAACTTAATGCAAGTTTCTCGTAATGTTCTTTCGTTTTTGCCTCATAAGGTGATTTGCTTGCATTTTGACAATGCAAGCAACGAATGTGAAAAAAAACTCAAAATATACGTTTTTTGGTTGTTACTTTGTTTCTCCATAACGGGTGTTTTGCATGTCTTTTAGCGTTTTGGAACATAAACAAAATAAAAAAATATCACATCCAAGACACGTTTTTAATAATGTTTTGTATTCTCATATAGGGTGCTTTCTATGCTTTCTGTTCCCATATAGATTGATTTCCATGCATCTTAGCGTTTTGGTGCTTAACACGGTCAAAAACACACAAAAGATACGTTTCTTGTAATGTCATTTCGTTTACATATAGAGGGTGCTTTCAATGCATTTAATCGTTTTGGATCACTCAAAAGTAGACATTTTTTGTAATATTTTTAATATTTTTTTTTTTTCAGTTTTTCCATAAACAGTATTATTTATGCTCAAATAATTCAAAAGTACACTTTTTTTATAATGTTGTTCTGTTTCTCCATAAACAGTATTATTTATTCGTTTTTGCGTTTTGGTACCTAGAGTACGAAAACGCTCAAAAACACTCATAAGAACGTAAGAACATAAGAAATAAGGGTTAGGTACCAAAACGCCAAAATACATGCAGAGTGTTAAGAATATAATTGCACCAATGAATAGTATGCAGTCTACCTCAGGCCATTTCTTAGTTGTTGAGTTCCCCCTACCACTACCAACTTTGATTTTTCACCTGTTGTTGAGGAATACCATTATTATTTCTTCTACTCTTTATTAGAAAAATATTTAGTGAAAATGTATTTGTATGAATTACTACATTGTGCTACATTTTTATTGTGCCTTGAAAAGGACGGTAAATATTTGTCAATTTTCTATTCTTGTATGCTAGTGAACGAAATACTGCTCGCAAATTGGCCGCCCTTTCAACAAAGCTTCTTCCCATGTATTTGGTTAAGACGTTACCTCATTTTTTTTTCTTTTTTTCGGTGCCCAGACCCGGGAATCCTTCAGATGAAGTGGACAAGAAGATATTTATACCCGGATAAGCTGTGAGTAAGATATCGAACGATGTGGAAGAGACTAAGAAGAGGAGGGTGGCGGCGAGAGGTGGATCACACGCAGTGTCAAGGTGTTGCAAAAATTGTTTAAGAATGATACTACCAACTTTGAGATCTTAGATGCTGCTGTTAGTGTTTTGGAGAAGAGACTTGGAATTTTTGATGACCGTCAGGCGGAAGTGGAGCTACTGTTGGAGGACCCTGTTGTGTTGTGTATGGATGAAACTGACAGATTTCACAAGTTTGCTAGGAAGATTTAAGCCGAGGCAACGAAATGCTTGTGAGGTCCAAGGGATGAGAGTGACTATGCATCTGCTTCTACTAAGGAAATGTCAGAGGTGAAATTACCTCGACTTGAGCTTCCTGAGTATACTGGTGACTTAGCAGAATGGCAGTCTTTCTGGGGCAAATTTGAGGCTTTAGTTGACCAAAGTGAGCAAATATAGTTATTTGTAGTTACTTCTACAAGGGGAAACACTGTCTGTCATCCAGGGCTTGGCTCTTTCTTCTGCTAATTATAAGGTGGTTTGTAACCTGATGAAAGAAAGATTTGGTCGTTTTGAGAGAATAATTTTTGCCCTAATCAATGTGATTCTCTGTGAAAACTACAAGACCAGCTATTGTGTCATGTAAGAGGCTTCATAGGTCTTGGGATCAACGATGACCAGTATGGTGTGGTGTGGACTCCAGTCATCCTGTCTCGACTTAAGTTGGATATTCATGACCGAGAGAAAGTTAAGCAAGCAGGTTTTTGTTTCGAGTGTCACGGGACATGTTTCCAAAGGCTATAAAGGTAGAGTTAAGTGTACTCTGTGTAATGGATATCAAAAATATTTAATTTTGTAAAGCTGGCAAATCTTTTCATGAAACTAATAATTCTCCAGGTAAACAGATTTTCACCCAAAAATCTAATGAATAAGTAAGTGAAAGTGATGATTTACTGCATCACTTCAAAGTGAAGTGATGCAGTAAATACTAAAGTTGGGCATGTTGGGATCTCTCAGGATCAGAGACTAAAAAAAGTCTACTGTAGTACAGACAGCTAAAATCAAAGTTCTAAGAAAAGGGGAAGATTCTGTTGAGGCTATGGTAATGTTTGATTTGACAGCGGATACCACCTTAATAAGATTTGACTTTGTTAGAAGAATAAAGCCTAAGTGGATTACATCTAAGTATGCTTCCTACTCAGCCTTTGGAAACAAGAAATCACGAGGCAGCAAAGAATAGAATGTGTATGACGTGGATCTGATTGATACTCATTGATACCGTTCTATTTTGACTGTTTTTAAAATTATGTCCATTTGTCCGCCCTTGAGTCGTCAACGGGCACCTGATGATGTTTTGCAGTCCCTTTCACATCTATAGTTAGCTGATGCCTATGGATATGATCGTAGCCTCACTTTCGATATAATGGTTGGTGTGGATAATTATTGGAGATATTTTTAAGCAAATAGTGTTGTGAAATTTTAGGATTTAATAATCCATGAATCAAAGTTTGGTTGGATATTGTCTGGTTCTTATTTGAAGGCTCATGGGGAGAGTGTATCTCATCAGATGTTATGCATAAATGCAGCTAAATATGTCAGTGAATCTTATCTGCTTAAATTCTGGTATTTAGAAAGTGTGGGTATTTATACAAAGAAAGATACACCTGTATTCAAAGACTCAGTGTTAGATACTTTTGAGGATACAATTCAGTATGTTAATGACAAATATGAGGTAGCTTTACTTTGGAAAAATAAAGATGCAAGGTTAGATTTACTTGATAATGAGATTGTCTGTACTCAATTATAAATTTGAGAAAAATCCTGATCTGAAATAAAAATATGACAAAGTACTCAATACTTATGAGAAGCAAAATATTATTGTTGAGGTTCCTCAGTCTGAAATGGGAAGTCTTTATCCCACTTACTATATGCCACATGGGCCTGTAATTAAAGACTGTTTCCACAAAAATTATTCCTGTGTTTGATGCTTCAGCAGCTGGACCTAATGGTATTTCACTAAATGACTGTTTGGAGTCTGGTCCATCACTAATTCCTGATCTTGTTGAAATTTTACTAAGATTTAGGAGATGGAATGTTGCTTTGACTGCAGGTATTAATTACAAAGGCTTTTTTTTTGCAGATTGGAGTTCAACGCCCTAACCAGGATGTTAATCTTTTTTTCTTCTTTTTTGGCAATGTGGCGATATAGTGTGTGTGATGAGGTTTGTGAGAGTGCCATTTGGTAATAGCAGTAGTCCATTTTCATTGAATGCCCCTCTTCAACATCACCTTGATTCTTACCCTGATACAGTTACTGTACAAGAGCTTCAGGAAAACTTGTATGTTGATGGTTGGCTTTCGGGAGCAGATACTATTAAAGAAGCCAGTAAAATTCTTAGTGGAGCTCAAAACATGTTATTAGATGTTGGCATGACTTTAACCAGGTGGCTCACTAACAATATTTTATTTATTTATGTATTTATTTATTTATTTATTTATTTATTTATTTATTTTGGTTAATCAGCATTATCAGTATATTAGATATGAGGTTGATGAGGTAACTAAGTTGTTGGGAATGTATTGGAACACCTCTTAAGATGTGTTTTCATTTAAAGGACTCAACTTGGGTGATAAATTTGATTTAAATTTCACCAAGAGAAATGCATTAAGTTTAATTGCTAGACTGCTTGATCCACTCGGTTTGGTGAGTCCTCTCACTGTGTATGCTAAAATACTGTTTCAGGAAATTTGGCATCTTGGACTTGGTTGGGATGAAACCTTAACACATGATTTGCAACTGAAGTTTCAGTATTAGATTAATAGTATTGAGACCATAAATATCTCTGAAATTAATAGATGTTATTTTCCAGGTCTGTCCTTAAGTTCAGTTGAACTTTTGGAAGTACATGTTTTCAGTGATGCCTCTGAGAAAGGTTATAGTACCATTTTGTACCTACGTGTACCTGAATCACAGGAGTTCCATGTATCCTTTGTTATGTCCAGAATAAAAGTGGCTCCTATCAAGCGGTTTACTTTACCTCAGATGGAATTACTTGGAGCCTTGTTGAGTGCTCGTCTCATTCATTTTCTAAGACCAGTCTTACATTTACCTGATAGTGTAAGATTAGCTTGCTGGACAGATTCTAAAGTTGCTTTGTCTTGGATAAAGGGTAATCCCACAAAATGGAAAATATTTGTTGCTAACAGAGTAACTGAAATACAAACATTACCAGGGCAATGGCCCCAGTAACTGGGACCATTGTCCTGGTATGGATAACCCTGCTCATCTGATGATCCGAGGTGTTTTGGCTGATGAACTGATTTCAAATGATATGTGGCTAAGAGGTCCCAAATGGTTAATTTAATTCTTCATGTTTCTGTGCTGGAGTTAATGTTGATGATGAGGGACACAATTTTGCTCTTCCCAAAGAAGAATTTAAGGGGAAAGGAGTTGCTACGACTCTTAATGAAAAAGCCACACCTGTATTTGACTTTAGCAGATATAGTGATTTCACCGAGGTTATGGATCTTGTTGCCAGGGTTAGGAGATTCATTCATAACTGTAAACCTAATGGCAATAAATAATCAGGCTCTTTTACTTATGAGGAGTTGAGTCAGGCAAAGGACTACATTTTCATCTGTGTTCTGAAAGAAAGCTGTAACAAAGAAAAACATGCTTTGTCACAAAGAAAACCTCTTGCAAGAAATTTTTCCCTGAAAGAACTTAATCCCTTTCTAGATTCTAATGGATTATTGAGAATCAAAGGTAGATTACAGCACTCTGACCTGAGTTATAACAGCAAGCACCCCATTATTATTCCTAATTGTCATGTTGCATAACTCATAGTGCAGTTTCAGCATAAACTTTTCAAGCATGCCGGTGTTCATACCCTCATGTCTACCATCAGAAACTCTTAGTGGATTATTGGATTAAGACAAGTAGCTAAAATAATTTATAAAGAATGTGTTGCAAGAGATTTGGTTCTAGACCATGTTGCCAGCCAGCTCCATCTTTGCCAGAACTGAGTTAAATCCACCGACCCCTTTTCCATAATTGGATCGGATTATGCAGGCCCTTTGTTTGCAGTCGATCAACTATCTAAGGAATTGTATATTTTATTATTTACATGTGTTGTCACAAGATATGTTCATTTAGAGTTAATAGACTCACTTTCAGTACCTGATTGCATTTTGACAATATGTAGATTTTCTGCCAGGCGTTGACTCCCATCTGTGATGTACTCAGATAATGCCAAGACTTTTATATGTATTGGCAATATGTTTCAGCAATATTTTAGTATAATGAACCCTGAGTGGAAGTTCATTGCTCCCAGATATCTATGCTGGGGAGGTGGGGAGGTCGGTAGGAACGGCTTGTGATGTCAGTGAAATCTGCTTTTAGGAAATCTCTTGGCACTAGATGTTTGACTAAATGTGAACTTGAAACAACTTTGATTGAAGTAGACGCTTGCATCAATTCAAGACCTCTTACTTATGTAAATGAAGATCCTGATGTAAGTGACCTTTTAACACCCTCACATTTTCTAATTGGTCGAGTTGCAAAATTTTAGCCTCAGATTTCTGATAAGCATATAAATGTCAGTAGCAAAGACTTAAATGAAAGGAAAATTGTTCGGAAAAGGCAACTCAATAGATTTTGGAAAATGTGGAGTGATGACTATCTGAAGAATTTGCCACCAACAGTGAAGTGATTTAAATCTAATTGCAATGTAAAGAAGGGTTCTGTTGTGTTGTTAAGGGCCTTTGAGCATTATTACTAATTCATTTCGTGGCAGTGATGATACAGTAAGGTGTGTAAATGTAAAAACTGCCAAAGGAGTGTTGTGTAGACCTGTTCAGAAATTACATGATTTAGAGATGTTTTATGATGCAAACAGTGCCAAAAATTATTCAAAGGTTCCCATGGAGTTATCTATACAAGACAAGGAAGAATGATGAAACTGAAAATCTTGAACAGGTAAAGATAAAAAAGAAGAGGCGTGTGGTTAAGTCACGTACTGTACTTGATTTGTGAATGTTTTCCTTGTGAAAATGAGATTACTCATGTATATCTATTGTTATTAATTCGGTGGACTGGAACTTATTATTTGTGGTACAAGATTATGATTGCACATGTTTTGTTTGATAGGAGCTTGAGTGCTCCTATGGTGGGGAATATAATTAAGAATATAATTGTACCAATGAATATTGTGCAGTCTGCCGCAGGCTATTTCTTAGTTGTGTAGTTCCCCTTACCACTACCAAGTTTCTTTGATTTCTCACCAGTTGTTGAGGAATATCAGTATTATTTCTTCTAGTCTTTTATTGAACGACTTATAGTAAAATGTATTTGTATGAATTATTGTATTGCGCTGCGCTACATATTTATTGTCCCTTGGAAAGGACGGTAAATATTTACGATTTTTCTATTTTTGTATGTTACTGAACGAAATACAGCTCGTAAAATGGCCGCCCTTGGGTTTCCTTTCAACAAAGCTTCCTTCCATGTATTTCATTAAGACATCATCTCATTTTCTATATATAGGACCCAATATGGGAAAAGGAAACGAAATTTTCAGAAACGTGTCTTTTAAGTGTTTATGAGCGTGCTGGAAAAAAAAAAAAAACGCTCAAAAGCATGATGAGCACCCAATATGGGAAAACAAAACAACAATCCCCAAAAACGACTCTTTTTCACTGTTGTTGAGCTATTTACGTACCAAAACGCTAAAACGCATAGAAACAACCTCTATGGAGAATGGGAATAAGATTACCCAAAATAAGTATTTTCATTGTTTTTGAGCTTATGTAAAAAAAAAAAAAAAACGCCAAAATAAATGGAAAATACTCTATATGGACAAATGAAAGAATATTAACAAAAACGGTTATTATGAGTGTTTTGAGCTTCTTAGGTACCAAAACGCTAAGACGTATTAATAGCACTCACTATGCAGAAACAAAACATCACCAGAAACGTATATTTTCAGTATATTTCACATTGTTAGTTAACAAAACGCCAAAATCCATACAATGCACCTCATATGAGGAAAGGAAAGTAAATTTCCAGAAACGTGTCTATTGAGTGTTTATGAGCGTGTTAGGCACCAAAACGCTAAAAAGCATGGAAAGCACCCCATATGGGAATAGAAAAACAACGTTACCGAAAAAGTCTTTTTCAGTGTTTTGAGCTACTTACGTACCAAAACGCTAAAACGCATGTAAAACAACCTTTAAGGGGAAACAGAGTAACATTGCTAAAAACAAGTATTTTAATTGTTTTCGAGATTGTTACGTAGAAAACTGCCCAAATCCATGTAAAGTACTCTATATGGGGAAAGAAAAAGACATTACGAGAAACGTGTATTATGTGTGTTTTTGAGCTTAAGTACCAAAATGCTAAAAAAAGAAAAAAAAAACATGAATAGCACTCTATATAGAGTAAAAAGAACAACAGTACCAAGAACGTCTAATTGGAGTATTTTTTTTTTTCTCATTGTTAAATATCAATACGCCAAAATGCATGCAAAGTCCCTTACATGGGGGAAAGGAAACGACATTACAAGAAACGTATCTTTTGAATATTTTTGTGCATGTTAGGCACCAAAACGCTAAAAAGCATGGAAAGCATCCTATAAGGGAAAATAAAACAACATTACTAAAAACGTGTCTTTTGAGTGCTTTTGAGTTAGTTACGTACGAAAACACTACTTGAGCTACTTATGTATCATAACACTGAAACGCATGCAAAAAACACAATGGAGAAACAATATAACAGTATAACAGTGCAATGTTGCATATCTAGCTGTCTTCTACCGCTATTTTCATGCTAACTGCTCTTCTGATCTTGCTAACTGCATGCCTCCCCTCCTTCCGCGGCCTCGCTGCACAAGACTTTCTTCTTTCTTTCATCCCTATTCTGTCCACCTCTCTAACGCAAGAGTTAACCAGTATTCTCAATCATTCATCCCTTTCTCTGGTTAACTCTGGAACTCCCTGCCTGCTTCTGTATTTCCACCTTCCTATGACTTGAATTCCTTCAAGAGGGAGGTTTCAAGACACTTATTCATCAATTTTTGACCACTGCTTTGACCCTTTTATGGGATTGGCATTTCAGTGGGCATTTTTTTTAATTAGATTTTTGTTGCCCTCGGCCAATGTCCTTCCTACATAAAAAAAAAAATAAAAAATATAAATAAATAAATGAAAAATAAAAAAAATATGGAGAAACAGTGTCTTTTGGAAAAACGTGTCTTTTGAGTGTTTTTGTAATTCCTACGTAACAAAACGCTAAAATGCATGCAAAACACCTTTTATGGAGAAACAAAATAACATTGCAGAAAACACGTATTTTGAATGTTTTTGATCTTACGTAGAAAAAGGACAAATTCATGCAAAGTAACCTATATAGGGAAACGAAATAACAATATGAGAAACGTGTATTATGAGGGTTTTTGAGCCTCTTAAGTACCAAAACCCGAAAACGTGTTAATACCACTCAATATGGAAAAGCAGAACATTACCAAAAACTTGTTATTTGAGTGTTTTTCACAGTTAGATACCAAAACGCCAAAATGCATGCAAACAAAACGACATTATAAGGAACGTATGTTTTGATTGTTTTCGTGCATGTTAGGAACCAAAACGCTAAAAAGCATGAAAAGCACTTTACATGTGAATATGAAATAACATTACCAAAAACGTCTCATTCGAGTGTTTCCAGCTTCTTATTACCAAAACGCTAAAAAGCTGGCAAAACATCCTTTACGGAGAAATGGAATAACATTACCCCAAAAAATATATTTTGAGAGTTTTGAGCCTGTTTCATAGAAAAAAGCAAAAATGCATGCATGGGGAAAAGAAAAGACATTACAAGAAACGTGTGTATTATGAGTGTTTCTGAACATGAATAGCACTCTATATGGAGAAACAGAATAACATCAAAAAGATGTATTTTGATTGTATTTCTTATTGTTATGTATCAAGAAGCCAAAAATGTATGCAAAGCACCCTATGTGAAGAAAAGAAACATTTCAAGAAACGTGTTTATTCAGCGTTTTTCAGCGTGTTAGTTATCAAAAAGCTAAAAAGCATAGAAATCACACTGTATAGGAATACAAAACAGTATCACGAAAAACACGACTTTTCTGTGTTTTGAACTTTTTACGTACCAAAACACTAAAACGCGTATTGAGTTTCTTTTTCTTTCCTTTTTTTTTTTTCTTTTTTTACATTGTTCGGTACCAAAACGCAAAAAATGCATAGCAAAGCACCCTATATGCGGAAACGAAACCACATTATCAGAAACGTATCTTTTAAGTGTTTTTCAGCTTCTTACGCACGAAAACGCTAAATCTCATGCAATACACCCTTTATGAAGAAACAGAATATTACATAAAAAAAACAACTTTTTTGAGTGTTTTTGAGCTTCTTACATACAAACACGCCAAAATGCATGGAAATTATCCTATATGGGGAGGCGAAAGGACAGTACGACAAACGTGTATTATGAGAATCGGATGCCGTCGCCTTGCAGGGAGATTTAGATAGGATGTATGGGTGATGTACAAATGGCAAATGCAGTTTAATATAAACAAATGCAAAGTACTTAGTGTAAGTAGAGGAAACCCACACAGTAGGTACACAATAAACAACGAAACTCGGGTAGGTTCATGGTACGAAAAAGATTTAGGAGTTATAGTTAGCTCTGAACTCCATCTAAGAAAGCAATGGAAAGAGGCCAGAAATAGGGCAAACAGGGTACTAGGATTATTTTTTAGGAGTGTTAAAAGCAGAACGCCCGAAGTAATATTACAGTTATATTTGGCGTTGGTCAAGCCTCATCTAGGTTACGCTGGCAGTTCTTGTCTCCACATTACCGGAAGGATATAGGTCTATTAGAATCAGTACACAGGAGAATGACTAAAAGGATACAGGGGATTATGTGTATTCCTTACGAGGCGAGATTGAAGCTGTTAAATTTGCATTCTTTAGAGAGACGTAGGTTAAGAGGGGACTTGATAGAACTCTTCAAGTGGTGTAAGGGTTATAACAAGAGGGACGTAAGCAAAAATCTTAGGATCAGCGACCAGGATAAAACAAGAAATAACGGGTTCAAGCTTGAAAAATTTAGGTTTAAAAAAGCAATTTGTTCTCAAATAGTGGTAAATGAGTGGAACGGACTCAGTAATCATGTAAAAAGTGCTAAGACATTAGGGAGCTTTGACAGCAGATTAGACGGGTTTATGGATGGGCATGACAGGTGGAAATATGTAGGTATATTTTATACAGGGACTGCCACGTGTAAGCCTGGTGGCTTCTTGCAGCTTCCCTTATTTCTTATGTTCTTATATTCTTATGAGTGTTTTTTTTTTCAGCTTCTTAAGTACAAAAACGCTAAAACGCATAACACTGCTTATGGAGAAATAGAACATTATAAAAAAAAAACGTGTACTTTTGAGTGTTAGGTTCCAATGTTTCAATGTTCCAATGTTCGATGGAGGGTGCAAAGCACCCTCTATGGCAAATGAAATGACATTACCAGACACATATCTCTTTTGTTTTTTTGACCGGGTTAGGTACCAAAACGCTAAAAAGTATCGAAATCACCATATATAGGAATATAAACCATAGAAAACATCATGTATGGGAATAGAAAACAACATTACTAAAAAGAGTCTTTGATGTGTTTTTTTTTTCAGCTTATTACATAAAAACATAAGAACATAAGAAATAAGGGAAGCTGCAAGAAGCGACCAGGCTTACATGTGGCAGTCCCTGTATGAAATATACCTACCTATTTCCATCTATTATCCTCATCCACAAACCTGTCAAATCTTCATTTAAAGCTCTCTAGTGCCCTAGCACTAACAACATGATTACTGAGTCCGTTCCACTCATCTACCACTCTATTTGAGAACCAATTGTTTTCCTATCTCCTTCCTAAACCTAAATTTTTCAAGCTTGAACCTGTTATTTCTTGTTCTATCCTGGTTGCTGGTCCTAAGAATTTTGCCTACATCCCCCTTGTTATAACCCTTATACCACTTAAAGACTTCTATCAGGTCCCCTCTTAACCTACGTCTTTCTAAAGAATGTAAATTTAACAACTTCAATCTCGGCTCGTAAGGAATACTCCTGTATCCTTTTAGTCATTCACCTCTGTACTGATTCTAATAGACCTATATCTTTCCTGTAATGTGGGGACCAGAACTGCACAGCGTAGTCTAGATGAGGTCTGACCAGCGCCAAGTATAACTTTAATATTACTTCCGGCCTTCTACTTTTAACACTCCTAAAAATGAATCCTAATACCCTATTTGCCTTGTTTCTGGCTTCTATGCATTGTTTCCCTAGACGGAGTTCAGAGCTAACTATAATTCCTAAATCTTTCTCGTACCCTATACCTACCAGAGTTTGGTTGTTTAATGTGTACCTATTGTGTGGTGGGTTTCCTCTACCTACGCTAAGCACTTTGCATTTATTGATATTAAATTCCATTTGTCATCTATCCGTCCATTCATTCATTCTATCCAAGTCTGCCTGCAAGGCGATGGCATCCGATTCTGACCTAATTAATCTACCTATCTTTGTGTCATCCGCAAATTTACTAACATCACTACTAATTCCACTATCCAAGTCATTGATATATATTAGAAATAACAATGGCCCTAATACTGATCCCTGTGGCACCCCACTAATGACATGACCCCACTCGGATTTCGAGTCGTTTATTACCACTCTCTGTCGCCTGTTACCAAGCCATGACCCTATCCAGCCTAACACCTTCCCATCTATCCCGTGTGCCATAACCTTTCTCAGGAGCCTTTGATTGGGTACCTTGTCAAATGCTTTACTAAAGTCCAGATATAAGATATCATAACTATCACCATTATCTACTGCCTCGTACACCTTACTGTAAAAACTTAACAAGTTTGTCAGGCAAGACTTCCCCTTCGTGAAGCCATGCTGTGGAATCCACCCATGTCGTCGTGGACTTGTTCGAGTAGGGGCGAGGAACGCATACACGGCACTTTTCTGGGCTCAACAGACTACTGAGAGGGAGGAAGGCCAACAAAACACAGTCCCACTAGCACTTCTGTCTTTATTGCCCGCACGGAGCAGTACCACAGGACACGACGAGGAGGCAGTAAACACCTGCCGAAACGATAATTACTCCCAGTGAGGTCTAAAGCACTGTTCAGGGGGTGCTGTGAACTTATCATTAAACCCAGCTGTGACCTCACTGAATGTTTCCCTTTGTGTCTCACAACACAAGGGGGCAGTCACAGCCTGCTCTCTAAAGACAACTCTCTTCCTCCACACAAAACTACAAACACCTAATAACACACACACCCTTCACTCAAAAATTTCAAAATTATCATGGCGACTCCTACACCAGCCACGGAGTCCCCATCTGGAAAGGGGACCATAAATGTCCCCAGGTTAGACTGCCTTTCTGTCGACGACCCTAAGTGTCTTCCCTCGACTTTTTCTTCATTAACTTCTGCAGAATTCGCGGTCTAAGATCTAATTTTCAATCTGTAGAACACCACCTCTCCTCTTCTAAACCTCATCTTCTTTTCTTCACTGAAACTCAAGTGTCTGAGGCAACTGAGAGTAGCCACTTTTCTGTTCCCTCCTACTTTTCTATCCTCATTTTCGATCCAAAGCTGGATGTTGCGTTTATGTACGCAATGACTTAACTTGCTCTCGTGCCCACGCTCTTGAATCTTCCGAGTTTTCCACCATCTCGCTACGACTACAGAGTTACTCTCAAACTAAATTTATCTGTGCTGTATACCTCTCACCTAACCCCTCTGACTGTAAGAATTTTTTTGACTACTTAACTTCCAAAGTGGAGCACATTCTGACCCTCTTCCCTTATGCAGAGATCTCCATTCTTGGAGACTTCAATGTTCACCACCAGCTTTGGCTTTCCTCTCCCTTCACAGACCATCCTGGTGAACTAGCCTTCAACTGCTATCCTCCACGACCTAGAGCAATTGGTGCAACACCCTACTCGTATTCCTGACCGTCTTGGAGATACGCCCAATATTCTTGACCTTTTCCTGACCTCTAATCCTTCTGCTTATGCTGTCACCCTTTCTTCTCTGTTGGGCTCCTCCGATCACAATCTCATATCTGTATCTTGTCCTATCGCTCCAATCCCTCCTCAGGATCTCCCTAAGCGAAGGTGACTCTGGCGTTTTGTCTCTGTCAGTTGGGTGGACTTGAGGAGGTATTGTGCAGATTTTCCTTGGAATGACTACTGCTTCCATGTCAGAGAACCGTCTTTGTGTGGTGAGCTAATGATAGAGGTGATAGCGTCTGGCATGGAGGCGTACATTTCTCACTCTTTTTCTCAACCTAAACCTTCCGAGCCTTGGTTTAACACAGCTTGTTCTCGTGCTATATATACATGAAAGAGAGGTGGCCCACAAAAGGTATTTAAGCCTTCCATCACCAGAAACTCATGCACTTTATATTTCTGCCCGGAACCATGACAAGTCTGTTCTCCAACTAGCCAGAAAACTCTTTCATTAACAGAAAGTGTCAAAACCTTTCAAGATCTAACTCCCCTCGTGACTTCCGGCATCTAGCCAAAAATGTCTCCAATAACTTTGCTTCTTCATCTTTCTCTCCTTTATTTCAACCAGATGGCACCACTGCTATCGCATCTATTTCTAAAGCTGAACTCTTTGCTCAAACCTTTGCTATAAACTCTACCTTGGACGATTCTGGGCTTGTTCCTCCCTCTCCTCAATCCTCTGACTACTTCATGCTACTTATTAAAATTCTTAGCAATGATGTTTTTCATGCCCTTGCTGGACTAAACCCTTGGAAGGATTATGGACCTGATAGAGTCCCTCCTATTGTTCTCCGAAACTGTGGCTCCGTGCTTGCACCTTACCTAGTCAAACTCTTTCAGCTGTCTGTCAACATCTACCTTTCCTTCTTGCTGGAACTTTGCCTACATTCAGCCTGTTCCTAAAAAAGGGTGACCGTTCTAATCTCTCAAACTACCGTCCTATTGCTTTAATTTCCTGTCTATCTAAAGTTTTTGAATCTATCCTCAATAGAGAGATTCTTAAACATCTATCACTTCACAACCTTGTATCTGATCGCCAGTATGGGTTCCGTCAAGGACGCTCAACTGGTGATCTTCTGGCTTTCCTTACTGAGTCTTGGTCATCCTCTTTTAGAGATTTTGGTGAAACTTTTGCTGTTTTGCTGTTTGGCTTGTATCCTTCTCTCTGTAACTTCATCTCATGTTTCCTTTCTGACCGTTCTATTGCTGCTGTGGTAGACGGTCACTATTCTTCTCCTAAATGTATTAACAGTGGTGTTCCTCAGGGTTCTGTCCTGTCACCCACTCTCTTCTTATTATTCATTAATGACCTTCTAAACTAAACTTCTTGTAATATCCACTCCTACACTGATGATACCACCCTGTACTTTTCCACGTCTTTTCATAGACGTCCAACCCTTCAGAAAGTAAACATTTCACGCAGGGAAGCCACAGAATGCTTGAGTTCTGATCTTTCTAAAATTTCTGATTGGGGCAGAGCAAACATGGTATTGTTCAATGCCTCAAAAACTCAATCCCTCCATCTATCAACTCGACACAACCTTCCAGACAACTATCCTCCCTTCTTCAATGACACTCAACTGTTCCCCTCTTCTACACTAAACATCCTTGGTCTGTCCTTTACTTATAATCTGAACTGGAAACTTCACATCTCATCTCTAGCTAAAACAGCTTCTATGAAGTTAGGTGTTCTGAGACGTCTCCGACAGTTTTATTCACCCCCACAGCTGCTAACTCTGTACAAGGGCCTTATTCGTCCATGTATGGAGTAAGCTTCACATGTCTCGGGGGGTTCCACTCATACTGCTCTTCTAGACAGGGTGGAATCAAAAGCTTTTCGTCTCATCAACTCCTCTTCTCTAACTGACTGTCTTCAGCCTCTCTCTCATCGCCGCAACGTTGCATCTCTAGCTGTCTTCTACCGCTATTTTCATGCTAACTGCTCTTCTGATCTTGCTAACTGCATGGCTCCCCTTCTCCCGCGGCCTCGCTGCACAAGACTTTCTTCTTTCTCTCACCCCTATTCTGTCCACCTTTCTAACGAAAGAGTTAACCAGTTTTCTCAATCATTCATCCCTTTCGCTGGTAAACTTTGGAACTTCCTGCCTGCTTCTGTATTTCCACCTTCCTATAACTTGAATCCCTTCAAGAGGGAGGTTTCAAGACACTTATCCTTCAGTTTTTGACTACCGCTATGGACCCTTTTATGGGACTGGTATTTCAGTGGGCATTTTTCTTATTGGATTTTTGTTGCCCTTGTCTAGTGTCCCTACTACATAAAAAAAAAAGAGACACACTATCATGCCACAGTACCAGTAGGGGCCGCACCACCGGCACTCACTCAGCACAGCGTCACTATCGCTGGGTAGCACGTCCCACTTCTTAGGACAACGGCACAGTACAGCAGCACATTACAGCAGCACACCACAGCATCGCACAACTGTCTTCCGATGGTCCACGCCGTAACAAACCACGCAGGTGTCACACACACACACACACACACACACACACACACACACACACACACACACACACACACACACACACCTCAGTGTCAGTACTCATATATATATATATATATATATATATATATATATATATATATATATATATATATATATATATATATATATATATATATATATATATATATATATATATATATATATATATATATATATATATATATATATATATATATATATATAATGGAACACGTATCACAAAACATCAATAAATCGACCTGGATAGTGATCCAAGTTTTGCCAAGATTCTGCTGCCATACAGGCTCAGCTCAGGTAATATATTGTCTAAGGAGCTGCACGAGGGTATACTGGAGCCAAGAGTCAGTTACTACTAGCCCAGTGAAGAAAGCTAGCCGGTAATTAGAAGCTAAAATACAAGTTGGCCGATCAACACTGGCCCCACCACCTCTACACAGCTGTGAAAACTGTTGCCATGGTAACGGCAACGCCAAACCACTGAAGAAAACGGGATGAAAAGACTTAACGGGATACTTGTCTATTTGTTCAAGATGGCTAGTTGTGACCATGGCCTGGGAACGACAGATGGAGAGAAGGTCAAGACAGTGCTCGAAGCTGCGGGTTACGCCGGACCGATACGCACCGATGTATGGGCAACGATACGACTTGGACAGCCTCACGCATGAAGGAAACGCCCTATTCACGTGACGCTGCAAAGTCAAGATCAGCGGAGCGACATCTTGCGAGTGGCGAAGAACTTGAAGGATAAAGGAAGAGACTTCGAACGGATTTATGTGAAGAAAGACGTTCATCCGGCGGCAAGGAGAGAAACAACAAGACTGAGGACCCGAGAAAATCAGGAGAAGCAGAAACCAGACAACCAGGGAGTGGAAATTGCGTATGATTGGAGGCGGCGAGTATTGCTGCGTGATGGTGTTGCGACTGATAGATGTTTCCCAAATTTTGGCATGGAAAGAATTGGAGTGGTCAATTGAAAATATGTGCTTGGAATATCTGTGGTGTGAAAAATAAGCTCCAAAGCCCAGAAGTGCTAAATTTTGCTTTAGAATTTGACATAATATGGATCACTGAAATTAAGGAAACGTTAATTAGTAGCGTGCCAGGTTTTTATTTATATATGAATAAAAGTAAACAAAATAGTCGGATAGGAGTAATTATGATGTTGGTGAAGTGTGCGTTGGTGCCATATATCACATGTGTCAACATCGCAATAGAAGGACAAATATGGGTCGAGCTGTCCTGCTGCCTGGGATGATTCTTGGGGGCGTGTATATTCCCCCGGTCGACTTGCCCTACCACGACCCGGCGCTTCTGAGGGTGTTGGAGGGGCAGGCGACCGACTGTGACGGTGCCATAGTGATCGGTGACTTGAACGCACGTGAGGGTTGCCTACGAAGTAGAAATATCAATGGAAAGAGATGTGAACATAATAGCGTGAAAGATCTTATAAGTAATTATATGGGCCGAGCAATAACCAACATGTGTGAAGAGAAAGGAAATGGATAAATGGAATTTATCTTTTAGGCGTAATAATCGCTGGATATCGGAAATCGACCTGTGTTTTAGTTAAGTATAGCAGTTTTTAATGTCCTGAAAGATTTATGTATACGCCAAGATATGTCATGTTCAGATCATGCGCCACTCACTGACAATTAACACTGACGTTTTTAAATCAGTAACGCCATCACGGCTACTTGAGTTCGCTAGTAACTTGGGTCGGACGTTCACACACAGTCCCCGCACTACTAATATCGCGAGAGGCCTGCACCATGACAAAGTGGATATAGAAGCGTTCGTGACGAGGCGCCGTGTGAGTCGCCTCGTCAAACGAGGCGAGGTTTTGTGCGGGGCCAAAACTATTTTTTTTTTTTTTTATAAATAACACTCATTGTAATAAAGTTCCATTAAAGATCGAGGGACATGTTATTAAGTACTGTGACAGATACAAGTATTTAGGAGCCTGGTTTACCGACAGCGGTTGTATGAAGGACGTGATGTCATTACACGAGGTAAAATGTCAGTCAGTCGTCAACAAATTTTCTATATTTTGTGCCCCGAACCCAGATATGCCTTACTGTTATAAGCGACGTGTGTTTGACGCGGCTGTGTTGGCTGAACTGACTGTGAACTCACTGTGTGTCACGTCTTACCAGTCAGTACAATAAACTTATGAAATGTTTCTTGAGCGTGAGAAATAACACAAGCTTAAACTTATGTCATGTTGAATCGGGAATTAAGCCAGTTTACCATATTGTCTGTGTCCTAGGGAAACGTTTCTTGAAGAGGAAACTGACTTTACTCGATAGAAATTAACCATTTCATGTTGTATTTAGTTTATGCAGAGAAGCTAACACCCCTGGTTATAAGTTTATCCAGAGTACCATACAGTACGATAATCATATAAATCCTCTTGACAGAATAATTAATTTAATTACCAATAAACCAGAAGACGCAACAAAGACACATAAGTCAATATTGAATTCTAGTCTTTGTGTCCATAATATTTATTCAGATGACATATATATCCCTGATTTTACACGTATGGCGTTTACTAGAATTTGACTGATGTCTCATGACTTAAAGATCGAGACCGGCTGTTGGAGTCGCATCCCGCGGGACTTCCGCGTGTATCCATGTAACGGGCAGGCAACACAGACTGAGCAACATGTTTTGCTGGAGTGCGTACTGACGAGACAGATCAGGCAAAAGTATATGACAAGCAAACAAAATTGATATGAGTTATTTAATGAAACAGACGTAAATGTTTTGTGTAGGTACGTGTATGAAGTTTTGAATAGTTAAAGGACCTAAAAAAGAAAACAATACTTAATTAGAACTAGCTATTGTATTAATATTGGTCAAATTGTGTTAGACGTTATGTTGAGTTATGTATTTATGTTAGTTATAGTAATACTGCTAGTAACTGTTTGCTAATGTTGGTTACTTTGCATCGCCTAATCTTAAAAATACTTAGGTGAGTATTTTTATTTATTTTTCGTAAATGTATGATTCTTTATTTGGACCACTGGGAATTTTGTACCTTTCAATTTACTGTATGAATAATTTTTTTGGTCAATAAAAATAAGTAACAAACTAGGCGAAACCATAGAATGCAATTAATGAAAATGAGGTAGAATGATTGATATTTTATATATAAAAGACAAGGTTAAGCAACGTGATAGGCTAGGTCACTTGTTTTCATGCTATCTATCTGTCACTTCCTCTTCCTCTTAATAAGGACAGAATAATCAAGAAATAATGTTAGGGAACAGCGAGAAGAAGATGAAAGAAAACTGCGCACATGAGGTAATATGTAAATATGACAACTAGTGAGAAGCTAAAATGCATTTGTAAGAGAACAGAGCCGCAAACACTAATTAAATCTACGAATCACTAATAAAAGAATGGTAATATCGTTGGATTCAGTTGTTAACACACACACACACACACACACACACACACACACACCATAGGAGGAGTCAGTAGGCACTTGCCGAAACGATAATTACTCACAGTGAAGTCTAAAGCCCTGGATCACGGGGTGCTGTGAACTTATCATTAAACCCAACTGTGACCTCACTGAACATTTCCCTTTGTGTCTCACAATACAAGGGAGCAGTTACAGCCTGCCCTCTAAAGACAACTTTCTTCCTTCACACAAAATTACAAGCACCTAATTACACACACTCAAAACTGAAAATTATCATGGCGACTCCTACAACAGCCTAAGAGTCCCCATCTTGGGAGGGTACCACAAATGTCCCAAAGACGGAATGCTCTTCTGGTATCGACCCTAAATAAATGTCTTGACACCCCTCCTCAACTTTTCTTCATTAACTTCTGCAACATTCGGGATCTAAGATCTAATTTTCAATCTGTAGAACACCACCTCTCCTCTTCTAAACCTCATCTTCTTTTCCTCACCGAAACACAGGTGTCTGAGGCAACTGACATTAGCCCTTTTTCTGCTCCCTCCTATTTTTTCTATCCTCATTTTTAATCCAAAGCTGGATGTTGCGTTTATGTGGGCAATGACTTAACCTGCTCTCGTGCCCACGCTCTTGAATCTTCTGAGTTTTCCACCATCTGGCTACGACTACAGAGTCACTCTCAAACTAAATTTATACCTATAAATGCATACCTCTCACCTAACCCCTCTGACTATAAGAAATTTTTTGATTACTTAACTTCCAAAGTGGAGCACATTCTGAGTTTTTTCTTTTTTGCGGAAATCTCCATTCTAGGAGACTCTAACGTTCACCACCAGCTTTGGCTTTCGTCTCCCTTCACTGACCCTCCTGGTGAACTAGCTTTCAACTTTACGACCTAGAACAATTGGTGCAACACCCTACTCGTATTCCTGACCGTATTTCTTGGCTTTTTCCTAACCTCTAATCCTTCTTCTTATGCTGTTACCCTCTTTTCTCCATTGGTCTCCTCCGATCACAATCTCATATCTGTATCTTGTCTTATTGTTCCAATCCCTCCTCAGGATCCCCCTAACCGGAGGTGCCTTTGGCGTTTTGCCTTTGCTAGTTGGGGGAACCTGAGAAGGTATTTTGCTGGTTTTCCTTGGAATGACTATTGCTTCTGTGACAGAGACCCATTTCTGTGTACATAATAGAGGTGATAGTTTCTGGCATGGAGGCTTACATTTTTCACCTTTTTTCTCGACCTAAACCTTCCAAACCTTGGTTTAATTAAGGCTGTTCTCGTGCTATACGTGATAGAGAGGTGTTCAACAAAAGGTACTTGAGCTTTCCATCACCCTTTCTCATGCACTTTATATTTCTGCCAGGAACCATGCCAAGTCTATGGCTTCCAGCTAGCCAGAACTCTTTCAAACTCTAGTCAAACTCTTTTAACTCTACCTCAACATCTACCTTTCCTCAACATCTATCTCAACATCTACTTTTCCTTCTTAAGGACACTAGAACATAAGAAAAAAATGGAAACTGGAAGAAACGACCAGGCTTACACGTGACAGTCCCTGTATGAAATTTACCTGCCTATTTCCACCTATCATCCCCATCCATAAACCCATCTAATCTTCTCTTAAACTCCCTAATATCTTAGCACTGACAACATGATTACTCAGTCCGTTCCACTCATCTACCCTCTGTTTGAGAACCAATTTCTTCCTATCTCTTTCTTCAACCTATTTTTTTTTTTTAAAGCTTAAACCCCTTATTTCTTGTTCTATCCTGGTTGTTGATCCTAAGAATTTTGCTTACATCCCCCCTTGTTATAACCCTTATACCACTTTAAGACTTCTATCAGGTCCTCTCAACCTACGTCTCTCTAAAGAATGTAAATTTAACAGCTTCAGTCTCGCCACGTAAAGAATACTCCTCATCTCCTGTATCCTTTTAGTCATTCTCCTTTGTACTGAATCTAATAGACCTATATTTTTCCTGTAATGTGGGGACCAGAATTGCGCAGCGTTGTCTAGATAAGGTCTAACCAGCGCCAAATATAACTTTAATATTACTTCGGGCCTTCTACTTTTAACACTCCTAATACCCTGTTTGCCATGTTTCTGGCCTCTATGCATTGCTTTCCTAGACGGAGTTCAGAGCTAACTATAACTCCTATTTTTTTTGTTTTTTTTTCGTATCCTGAACCTACCAGAGTTTCGTTTTTTATTGTGCACCTGCTGTGTGGGTTTCCTCTACCTACTTAAAGTACTTTTCATTTGTTGATATTAAACTGCATTTGCCATCTGTCCATCCATGCATTCATCCTATCTAAATTGGTGCCCGGACATTTCGTCAACGGACACTTCGTCGACGGACACCGTCGCCATATTTAGCCGAACAGCCTTTTATTGAAAGCGACCTACCAGGTAATTTTTCTCTCTCTCTCTCCCTCTCTCTCTCAACCGAAAAGTTTTTCGGTTGAGTCCTCGGTGTACTACGATAGTATATGTAAACCTAAAAGGGACACAAAGCGAAAATCTTCCCCCTATAAGATCACTTATAACACCATACATTTTAAGAGATTACCAGATAATGGCGCGGAAACATGCTGATCAACCACACTCATCTCGTTTAGGGTAACTCAATTACATTAGTCATGTGTAAATTTCCTTGTGTACTAGAACATCAACAGCAAAAACATCAAAAGCAACAACAATAACATCAGCAACAACATATGCAATGTCAATCAACGTTAAGAACAGCAACAATAATAATAATATCATCAACAACAACAATAACAACAACAATAGCATCAACAACATCAACAATGTGAGCAGCAATATCAACAATAACAGTAACAACAACAACAACAACAACAACAACAACAAAACAACATCTGATAAACAGGATAGAAAGAACAGCAAAAAATGGTAAGTGGTGAGTAACAGGCTGATAAGAGCGTCATAAGCTGGCAAGATTGTTTCTTCTTTAGTGTCCTTACCTTGTTTAGGTTTTCATCAGTTTTGTGATACATATTTTTTCCAATAATTACTTTCTTATTTTTTTGTTTTATTATTATTATTATTATTATTATTATTATTATTATTATTATTACTATTATTATTATTATTATCATTATTATTATTATTATTGTTGTTTTTGTTGTTGTTGTTGTTGTTGTTGTTGTTGTTGTTGTTGTTGTTGTTGTTGCTGCTGTTGTTGTTGTTATTGTTGTTGTTATTATTATTATTGTTATTATTATTATCATTATTATCATTGTTATTATTTATTTATTTATTTATTATTATTATTATTATTATTATTATTATTATTATTATTATTATTATTATTATTATTATTATTACTACTACTATTAGTATTAGTATTAGTATTTTCTCTCCCCAACAATATACACGCACATTTAGAGAGAGAGAGAGAGAGAGAGAGAGAGAGAGAGAGAGAGAGAGAGAGAGAGAGAGAGAGCGAGTACTTTCATTTTGGTCCCACATTTGTTGGCTGAGGCTAGCCTTATTACGGTGATAATGGGCTAGCCTCCTGACTCCACATTCAGACCAGGAGAACACCATACAAACACCATATAAATGATTAAATCGACTAAAATTTAGCGTTAGACTTATATACTTAGAAATGGCTGAAGACTTGAAAATGAAGGCGAAGTTTTAAATAGGCTCCAGAATATCATACGGTCTATTTTCAGCGAAAATGAAGTTCCGGAATATCACTAGATTATAAGAAACCTTTGCTAAAAACTCTACCTTGGACGATTCTGGGCTTGTTCCTCCCTCTCCTCCACCCTCTGACTACTTCATGCCACGTATTAAAATTCTTCGTAATGATGTTTTCCATGCCCTCGCTGGCCTAAACCCTCGGAAGGCTTATGGACCTGATGGGGTCCCTCCTATTGTTCTCCGAAACTGTGCCTCCGTGCTTGCACCTTGCCTAGTCAAACTCTTTCAGCTCTGTCTGTCAACATCTACCTTTCCTTCTTGCTGGAAGTTTGCCTACATTCAACCTGTTCCTAAAAAGGGTGACCGCTCTAATCCCTCAAACTACCGTCCTATTGCTTTAATTTCCTGCTTATCTAAAGTTTTTGAATCTATCCTCAACAGGAAGATTCTTAAACATCTATCACTTCACAACCTTCTATCTGATCGCCAGTATGGGTTCCGTCAAGGCCGCTCTACTGGTGATCTTCTGGCTTTCCTTACTGAGTCTTGGTCATCCTCTTTTAGAGACTTTGGTGAAACTTTTGCTGTTGCCTTGGACATATCAAAAGCCTTTGATAGAGTCTGGCACAAAGCTTTGATTTCCAAACTACCCTCCTACGGTTTCTATCCTTCTCTCTGTAACTTCATCTCAAGTTTCCTTTCTGACCGTTCTATTGCTGCTGTGGTAGACGGTCACTGTTCTTCTCCTAAATCTATTAACAGTGGTGTTCCTCAGGGTTCTGTCCTGTCACCCACTCTCTTCTTATTATTCATTAATGATCTTCTAAACCAAACTTCTTGTCCTATCCACTCCGACGCTGATGATACCACCCTGCACTTTTCCACGTCTTTTCATAGACGTCCAACCCTTCAGGAGGTAAACATATCACGCAGGGAAGCCACAGAACGCCTGACTTCTGATCTTTCTAAAATTTCTGATTGGGGCAGAGCAAACTTGGTATTGTTCAATGCCTCAAAAACTCAATTCCTCCATCTATCAACTCGACACAATCTTCCAGACAACTATCCCCTCTTCTTCAATGACACTCAACTGTCCCCCTCTTCTACACTGAACATCCTCGGTCTGTCCTTTACTTATAATCTGAACTGGAAACTTCACATCTCATCTCTAGCTAAAACAGCTTCTATGAAGTTAGGTGTCCTGAGACGTCTCCGCCAGTTTTTCTCACCCCCCCAGCTGCTAACTCTGTACAAGGGTCTTATCCGTCCATGTATGGAGTATGCTTCACATGTCTGGGGGGGTTCCACTCATACTGCTGTTCTAGGCAGGGTGGAATCAAAAGCTTTTCGTCTCATCAATTCCTCTCCTCTAACTGACAGTCTTCAGCCCCTCTCTCACCGCCGCAATGTTGCATATCTAGCTGTCTTCTACCGCTATTTTCATGCCAACTGCTCTTCTGATCTTGCTAACTGCATGCCTCCCCTCCTCCCGCGGCCTCGCTGCACAAGACTTTCTTCTTTCTCTCACTCCTATTCTGTCCACCTCTCTAACGCAAGAGTTAACCAGTATTCTCAGTCATTCATCCCTTTCTCTGGTAAACTCTGGAACTCCTTGCCTGCTTCTGTATTTCCACCTTCCTATGACTTGAATTCCTTCAAGAGGGAGGTTTCAAGACACTTATCCACCAATTTTTGACCACTGCTTTGACCCTTTTAAGGGACTGGCATTTCAGTGGGCATTTTTTTTTATTAGATTTTTGTTGCCCTTGGCCAGTATCCTTCTTACATAAAAAAAAAAAAAAAGTGGACGAGACTGAGTTCTGACTAGAGAAAATGAATAAATTATAATAATATACAATTTTCTATACCATTACCTTTACATTATTTGTTCTTCAATATTAAATTTCCGAAAAAAAAGCAAATGCTTATGCTTCTTTCATTAGTTTCTTCGAACAACATTAGCATTTTAGCAAACTCAAGTCTAACAACCAATGTTATGGTATAAATGCACCATGCGTGTAATATAAAAGTAAATAAATAAATAAATACATGAATAAATAAGTAAAACAAAACAGTAGTAGTAGTTTCTCCGTGAAAGATGAATATTCATACTATAATGTTTAAGATTATATCATAGGAGAGCTAACGCTTTATCGTTATCGTCCTTCACATGAAAATAATGTTGGTAATGCATTATTGAATTAATCGTAACACTTACAACATAAACATTACATAGCTACTTGGATATGGAGAACCTGGATACGGAGAAATCCAACCTCAATGGCGTCGAATCAACTAAAGATAATCGATAGATTCCTACAATTGCATGTTTTTTTATTAATTTATTTATTTTATATTTATTTATTTAGTTTTCCTTTCTTTCTTTTTTTTTTTTTTTTCATTTGATTCAACTGGAGCATGGACTGGATAGAAGAACGGAAGAGTATATAACTTTTGGTCAAGCCTTGTTGTGGTGCAGTTCCGTGAAGCAGTCGTATCCTCCTGTTACTTCACCAAGGTTAAGACTACTGGCTATCATTTCTTGTGTCAGCGCCCAACAACAAGGCCAGGCGCCTTAATCAAGAAACTTTCTTGTCAGTCAGTAGTAAGTAGACGGTAGTACATCAGTTCTGTGGTCATAGTCTTTACTTCAAAATAAAGCAAATTCTATTAGAACTGCTAATGCATTTAGTACTATCACGAAGTCACACCTGAAGTCTTTTAAAGACTCAATTCCCTTGTTACACTGTGACTAAAGTAATAACCTCATCTACGAGTACCTTAAGGTTTAGATGGTATGGATTAAAAAGTATGTCGTCCCATCGACTGCCCTTTCTGGATTGTCATCAGACAAACTTGCTTCGCTGCAAGATTACGTCTCTGTCTTCTGAACCTGCTAACTGCACGTCTTTTAACCTTCTCTCAGCACTAAACTATACTTTCATCCCTATTCTGTCTGCCTCTCCTATGTAAGAATTCAATATTGTTCTCAACTCTCTCTCTCTCTCTCTCTCTCTCTCTCTCTCTCTCTCTCTCTCTCTCTCTCTCTCTCTCTCTCTCTCTCTCTCTGTAATTTGTCCTTGTGTTGCAGATATGTAATGAAAGCATGCTTCAGATGAAAACGGATATTATAGCGGCCATGCTGTTCTTACTGTATTCAGCTTCCGCCCAAGAACGGGAGCACACTAAGAACATGTCAAAGTTCGTGGTCGACTACGTGCAGTTCTACAGATCAGTGAGCGTTAGCCTCCTGCTGCCAGCTGGTGAGTAAGCTGAAAAAGAATTGTGCACATTTATAGAAATCAAATTTATTGGAAATGAAAATGCTATTTCATTAAATCAATCGTAAGAATGCAAAATAGAATAAAAAAAAAACTTACCTATTTGTTTTACAGCTTATCAGAAGACAATCATGGTGGGGGAAATAATTATTACTAATAGAGAATACTTCCGACTTAAATATCAATGAAGAACATGATGAGTTTATGTGAGTGGATTAGACTATTCAACATGAATGATCAATCAATATTTTTTAAAGTACAAAAATGTGTAGAGAACCCATATCTTTACTTAATCAGTAAGATTATTTTAAGTTCTGGCAAAGACAATGGTCGCTTATTTTATTCTCCCATACATGACAATTTTGGCTGCCATCATCATAATCAATAGTGATTGCGAACACAAAATATTTAGTGAAAAATCAATTAAAATATTATGATCAAGAGCTTAACGGCAGCAATTACTTGATAACTACTGAATTTGTAATAATAATTCGTCTAATAAAGAGAAGTCTCATGATGAAATAAAAATTAATAAATATTACAAGGAAACTCGATTGTTTCCAAGACCATATCCCCAGGACCGACGTGTGGATCTCTGGCCTTACTGAGAATCTGTGTTGCAGGGACCCCAAAGATTTGAACAGCGATCGTCGCTTCCGTCATTTCAAAGACAATGCTTGTTAAAACGAACGAAGCCAGAGAGAGAGAGAGAGAGAGAGAGAGAGAGAGAGAGAGAGAGAGAGAGAGAGAGAGAGAGGCCACAACAGACCTTGTGGTCTGTTATGAGAATGAGATGACTTGACCTAGGACTACCAAAAAAGTAATAACAGAAGAAAAGGACAGCAAAACAGAAGGCTCTCTTCCCACCCTCCACTTCATCTGGCATAAGCTGTATTGTACAACTTGATGCCTTTATTTGAACTTGATGGCATCACTGCCATCTCATGTATTTTTAAAGCTGAACTCTTCGCTTAAACCTCTGTTAATAAAAAAAAAAACTCTACCTTGGATGATTCAGGGCTTGTTCCTCCCATTCTTTCACTCTCCGAATATTTCATGCTACCTATTAAGATCCTTCGCAGTGATATTTTCCATGCCCTCGCTTGCCTCAACTCTCGGAAGACTGATGGACCTGATGGGATCCTTCTTCTAACTCTGTCAACATCTACCTTTCTTCCTTGCTGGAAGTTTGCCAACATTCAGCTTCTTCCTAAAAAGGGTGACCGTTCTAATCATTCAAGCTACCGTCCTATTGGTTTCATTTCCTGCCTCTAACTTTTTAGAATATATCTTCAACAGGAAGATTCTTAAGCATCTATCACTTCACAACTTTCTATCTGATCGCCAGTATGAATTCCGTCTAGGCTGCTCTACTGGTGGTTTTCTGGTTTTTCTTACTGAGCCTTGGTCATCCTCTTTTATGGATTTTGGTAACTTTTGCTGTTGCCTTCCACATATCAAAAGCTTTTGATAGAGTCTGGCACAAAGCCTTGATTTCCAATCCAATCCAATGGATTCTATCATTCTCTCTATAACTTCATCTCAAGTTTCCTTTGTAACCATTCTATTACTGCTGTGGTAGACGGTGATTGCTCTTCTCCTCAGTTTATTAACAGTGGTCTTCCTCATGTTTCTGTCCTCCCTTCCTATTATTCATCGATGTTCTAAATCAAACTTCTTGTCCTAACCACCCTGCATATTTCCGTCTTTTCGGAGAGAATCTTCTAACATTTCAAGAAGTAAAATGTTCACTCAGGGAAGCCACAGAATGCCTGATCTCTCTAACATTTCTGAGTGGGGTAGAGTTAGTATTCTTTAATGCCTCAAAAACCTCGATCCCTCCCTCCATCAATTCGGCTAGATAGCTATACCCTCTTCTTTAAAAACACTCAACTGTCCTCTTCTTCTACACTGAACATACTCGGCCTGTCCTTTACTTATAATCTAACCTGGAAACCTCACATATCTCTAGCTAAAACACCTTCTATGAAGTTAGGTGTTTTGAGTCATCTCCGCCAGTTTTTCACACCCACCCAACTGCAAACTCTGTACAGAGGTCTTATCCGTCCATGTATGGATGGAGTTCCACTCACACCGCTTTTCGTCGTATCAACTCTTCTTCTCTAACTACTGTCTTCAGCCTCTCTCTCACCGCCACAAAGTTGCATCTCTTGCTATCTTCTACCGCCATTTTCATGCTAACTGCTCTTCTGATCTTTCTAACTTCATGCCTCTCCTCCTCCC
>NC_087197.1:5945351-5957851 GCF_035594125.1 Scylla paramamosain
CGGAGGCTGAAACCTGCTTAACCTCTGAGAATTTTTGAAGTGCCTGAAGAAGTTGTCTAATATGAAGAGGTCATGTGAGCTGCCAGGAGTGTTACCACACAGCTATGCAAGTCTTTGATTGCATATTTTTGGTACAGGGCACAATGTTTTATAGGGAGTTATGCTTTTGTCATTCTGTTAGCTATTGATTGATTGATTGATATAATAAAAAATAAATAAATAAATAAAATAGAAAAAACATAAAGGGAAGGCGCCGCAACATCACGGTCATATGACGCTGCTACAAAATGTTCAAAGCAACTAAAATGGAACACTGAAATAGCTACGGCAATAACAAAACTGTGGTCGGGTAAAAACAAATAAAAAAAAATGAGATAAAAAGGAAATGGAATTAATTAGGGGAAAGTTAAGCGCTACAAATTAAGAAGGCTGCTATTTGATCTTTGCAAGAAGAATCATACGAGGCATGGATTTTTCTGCTGTACTTAATCACTGATTTTAATGTGAAGTTCCTTTCATTTACCGCATCCGTGACCAGTATTCAGTACATGGACTTATAATTCTTTCAAAGAAATCGAAGAAAGGCTCAAGTGCCTTTTGTGGGCCATCTCTCTTTCATGTATAACACGAGAACAGGCTGTGTTAAACCAAGGTTAGGAAGATTTAAGTCAAGAAAAAGAGTTAGGAATGTACACCTCCATGCCAGACACTATCACCTCTGTTATGCGTTCGGCACACAGAGACGGGTCTCTGTCATGGAAGCAGTAGTCATTCCAAGGAAAATCAGCAAAATACCTCCTCAGGTCCCCCCCAATCAGCAGAGGCAAAATGCCAGAGGCACCTCCGCTAAGGGGGATCCTGAGGAGGAATTGGAGCGATAGGACAAGATACAGATATGAGATTGTGATCGGAAGAGCCCAACGGAGAAGAGAGAGGGTATCAACATAAGCAACTATTCAAGCTGAGGATTAAAGTAATTTTGCCGCATTTCTAAATAGTCATCTCCATTAACAAAACGCCCTTTATAAAAAAATATCCTTATGACTCGATATTTTTCCCAAAACACACCATATATTACGTTTTGGAGAATCTCTTTCATGTTCAACAGACTCATGTGGATTTTCAGTTCCCCAAATACAGCAATTATGCCTGTTGACCTTGCCATTAATGTGAATGCTGCCTCATCATAGAACATTTAATTACTCAAAAATGCATCTTTCATATTCAGGAACCGGCATCTCAGTGTTTTTTTTTTTTCTTTATAAGATATTTTTTGTCCTTGGCCGGTGTCCCTCCTACATAAAAAAAAAAGTTAAGGCTTCTATAGAATACTGTGTTTCAACAAGATGGTGCTCCTTGTCACTTTGCTCTACCAAGACGGACAGTTTCTACTTGTGAAAGTCGCTAACAGATGGATTGAAAGAGGTGAAGCATTTTCATGGAATCCACGTTTGACAGATTTGACTCCAATGGATATCTTTTTATGGGAACATGAAATCTAATGTTTATTCTACCAAACCCTCAGTTCAGAGTTCCTAGTCAACAGACGTGTTTAGTGAGCAGTGACCTGACGCTAATATAGCTGGCTAGTGTAGACATGGCGTCTTGTGTTGCTGAGTCGTCTGGTTGTGTTAGTTCTCCCATTCCCGAGGCCTTCGTTGCGAAGGTCTCAGAGGTGGAGGCTGAGTTCCATCGAAGGATCTCGGAGGTGCAGGCTGAGTTTCGTGAGAGGATCTCAGACCTGCAGGCTGAGTTCTATGAGAGGATCTCAGCACCTGCGGGAAGGTCGTGCCCCACCATCACCATACTTAGAATCGGTACAGAGGAGAATGACTAAAAGGATACAGGGGATGAGGAGTATTCCTTACGAGGCGAGGTTGAAGCTGTTAAATTTACATTCTTTTGAGAGACGTAGGTTAAGAGGAGACCTGATAGAAGTCTTTAAGTGGTATAAGGGTTATAACAAGGGAGATGTAAGCAAAATTCTTAGGATCAGCAACCAGGGTAGAACAAGAAATAACGGGGTTCAAACTTGAAAAATTTAGGTTTACGAAAGAGATAGGAAAAAATTGGTTCTCAGATTGAGTTGTAGATGAGTGGAACGGACTCGGTAATCATGTTGTTAGTACTAGGACACTAGAGAGCTTTAAGAGAGGATTAGACAAGTTTATGGATGGGGATAATAGATGGAAATAGGTAGGTATATTTCATACAGGGACTGCCACGTGTAAGCCTGGTCGCTTCTTGCAGCTTCCCTTATTTCTTATGTTCTTATGTTCTTACCTAGTAAGGCGATGGAGGGCATTGGTCAGTTGTGTGCAGGGGAACCAAGAGGCTGAAGGTCATCAGGGCGCCTTGCGTGGAGAGGAAGAATCCTTTCAGTGTGCTGGAGGAATTCAAGGAGGAGTAGGTGGACATGGCGGGAGGAGACAAAAAGGAGGCAGAAGCAGTTACCCTGCCCCAAGGTCGAGTGCTTGTGTTTGGTGATAGTCTTTGTGTTTTGTGCCAGAGATAGGAAGCGTAGGTCGAGGGTGTGTTTGCCGGGGACTGGGATAGGGAAGGTAGCTGAGAGGTTAAACACGTGCTTGAAAAATAATGGGACCAAGCCCATTGTTTTTCACAGCGCGGGAGGGAATGACCTTGGTAAGGTTAGGAGTGAGGAACTGTTCGGGAGGTTTCGACAGGCTTTGGACAGGATTAGGGACAAGGGAGGGATCCCTGTGATGAGTGGTGTCTTGCCGAGGAAGGGAGTTGGTGCTGAGTGGCTGTCCAGGGATATTACAGTGAATCGCAAGCTCGCGAATCATTGTAAGAGTAATGGATGGACGTTCATCGACAACTGGGACCTCTTCTATGGTAGGGGCACTTTGTACGCCAGGATTGGTGCGCATTTATCACGCCAGGGTGTTCAGGTTTTGGCCGGAACACTCGAGCAGGAGGTAGCTTTTTTTTCGTTAGTCAGGAGGGAAGGAGTTGTGAGGTCAAAACGAAGAACAAATTAGTTAAATCTAGAAAGGTAACTAGCTCAGGGAAGGTGAGAAATAGCTTAAGTGTTCACTACACAAATTGTAGAAGTATTAGAGGAATGGCATGTGTAGAGAACCTATATCATTGCTTTAACAGAAACTTAGATATGTCAGGAAAAGCATTTAATCCAGAGGTTGAGATAAATGGTTATACACTATTCTATAAAGACAGGGAAAGCACGAAAGGAGGAGGCGTCGCGTTATACATTAAGGACACATTACAGAGTTGTATTAACGGTAGAATTAAAACAGATAGCAAAAACAAAGTCGATATGGGTAGAAGGAAGGATCACAGTCGGGGAGTAGTGAACAGGCCACCGAACAGTACAAAGGAAATTAACACCTCACTGTGGCAGGAAATAAATAGAGCAGGCAAGTGCAGTTAGGTATGTGTGGTAGGAGATTTTAATTTTAGGAATATTAACTGGACCTTGATGGTGGGTAACAAGGAAGCAGAGACATTTCTTAAGGT
This sequence comes from Scylla paramamosain, assembly GCF_035594125.1. NCBI lineage: Eukaryota > Metazoa > Arthropoda > Malacostraca > Decapoda > Portunidae > Scylla > Scylla paramamosain. Next base: position 5,948,850 of record NC_087197.1, read on the forward strand.
AATTCAGGATATTTTTTTTTTTTAAAGAGCTAGTCGTAGAACCCACAAGGGGGAACAATATTCTAGATTTAATTCTTACTAACAGTGAGGAAGCAGTCACGAAGGTAGAGGTTGGAGGACAGCTAGGTAACAGCTACCATAGAATAATTAGGTACAATTTAAAATGAGAAGAAACTTTTACAAGCAAAAACACTGGTAAAATACCTGAGTTTAGGAGAGCAGATTTTGAGGAATTAAAAAGGTACCTTCAAGGAGCTGACTTGCAAAGGATGAAGTGTGAAGTCAGGTCCGGGACGGAGTTGAGAGATATAAGGCAAGATGAGAGAGGTGAGGTGAGGTGTGAGGGTGTAGGACAAGAGGAGGGAAGATGTGTCCGGAAGGGGCGGAGGAGAGAGGGAGGGGGAGATAGGTGTGAGTATGTTGGAGGGCCAGGTCAAGCTGAGATGGAAGAAATGAGGTCGAGGCGAGTAGGTGAGGGAGTGGAGAGGATGGAAGGGGCCGAGATGAGGGAATTAGGTGAAGTAAATGTAGATGAGTTGTATAAATATTTCGTAGATAAATTGCATACAGGACAGTCACAGATAAATTACCCCAAATAGATGAACGTTAGGTTAAAACACTATACAGGGCGGAAGAGAAGTATAAAAGATTAAGGGCAGGTGAAGAGGTTTTCAGGCCACAATATAATGAATTAGAATAGTCAGGAGGTTAACGAGAAAAGCTAAGGGCAGTTATGAATTAAAGGTAGCTAGCCAGGCGAAGACGGACCCCAAGGGATTTTATCAGGTATACACGACGAAGAATAAGAATAATATAAGTCCATTAACGGCAGCAGATGGGGATCTGGTTATTTCTGGGTAGGCCATTAGCAAAATTCTGAATGAGTATTTTTAACTGTCTTCGCCAAGGAAAACATGCAGGATATGCCAAATAGTGAACAGATGTTTAGAGCAGATGAGAATGAGAAGCTGACAGATATTTCCATAACTAAGGAGATAGTGGAACAGGAGATAGATAGGCTAAAAAGTTCAAGACACCAGGACCAGATTAAATATAGCCCAGAGTACTTAAGGAATGCAAAGAGATTATTAGTGAGCCGTTAGTTTCTGTCTTTAGGAAATCACTTGAGTCAGGTGAAGTACCAGTAACGTGGAGGTAGGTTAATGTAGTACCCATCTTTAAGAAAGAAGATAAAACTTTAGCGTCTAATTATAGACCTATCAGCTTAACTTCAATTGTAGGTAAAATGTTAGTCAATAATAGCCAGGAACATTAGGGAACATTTTGACAAACAACTTGATATATCATTCACAGCATGGCTTCACGAAAGGGAAGTCTTGCCTGACGAACTTGTAAAGTTTTTTTTACAGTAAAGTTACGAGGCAGTAGATAATGGTGATAGTTATGACATCTTATATCTGGTCTTTAGTAAAGCGTTTGACAAGGTTTGACATCAGAAGCTCCTGAGAAAGGTTAGGGCACACGGGATAGATGGGAAGGTGTTAGGCTGGATAAGGTCATGGCTAAGCGACAGGCGACAAAAAAGTTGTAATAAACGGCTTTAAATCCGAATGGGGTCATGTTATTAGTGGAGTGCCACAGAGATCAGTATTAGGGCCATTGTTGTTTTAAATATATAACATTGACTTGGATAGTGGAATTAGTGGTGATGTTAGTAAATTTGCGGATGACACAAAGATAGGTAGATTAATTAGGTCAGAATCGGATGCCATCGTCTTGCAGGTAGATTTAGATAGGATGAACGAATGGACGGACAGATGGCAAATGCAGTTTAATATGAACAAATGCAAAGTACTTAGAGTAGATAGAGGACACCCACACAGTAGGTACACAATAAACAACAAAACTCTGGTAGGTTCAGGGTACGAAAAATAAGATTTAGGAGTTATAATCAGCTCTGAACTCCGTCTAGAAAAGCAATGCATAGAGCCCAGAAACAGAGCAAATAGGGTATTAGGATTCATTTTAGGAGTGTTAAAAGTAGAAGGCCCAAAGTAATATTAAAGTTATATATGGCGCTGGTCAGACATCATCTAGACTACGCTGTGCAGATCTGGTCCCCACATTACAGGAAAGATATAGGTCTATTAGAATTAGTACAGAGGAGAATGACTAAAAGGATACAGGGGATGAGGAGTATTCTTTACGTGGCGAGACTGAAGCTGTTAAATTTACATTCTTTAGAGAGACGTAGGTTAAGAGGGGACCTGATAGAACTCTTTAATTGGTATAAGGGTATACAAGGAGGATGTAAGCAAAATTCTTAGGATCATCAACCAGGATAGAACAAGAAATAATTGGTTCAAGCTTTAAAAATTTAGGTTTAGGAAGAGATCGGAAAAATTGGTTCTCAAATAGAGTGGTAGATGAGTGGAACGAACTCCGTTATCATGCTGTTAGTGTTAAGACATTAGGGAGCTTTAAGAGAAGATTAGATGGGTTTATAGATGGGGATGACAGGTGGAAATAGGCAGGTATATTTCATACAGGGAATGCCACATGTAAGCATGGTCGCTTCTTGCAGCTTCTCTTATTTATTATGTTCTTGTGTTCTTATGCTCGATCCCCGATTTTTAGAAGATGTGCAAGATAGGATAGCTGATGTGATTGCTGAAATTATTGAAAATCAGCTTGATTTTTTTTTTTTTTTTTTTTTTACAATCACTGAAGAATCGCATTTCAGCTTGTAACAGTAACGATGACGGACATATTAAAAATGAACAAGAACTGCAAAAAAAAAAAAAAAGTGAATGTTACAGAGGTACAGGTATTTTAAACTGCATTCAGACTTTTTGGACACCATATATATATATATATATATATATATATATATATATATATATATATATATATATATATATATATATATATATATATATATATATATATATATATATATATATATATATATAGTCAGAAATTGAAAGATAAGTATCTTGTAACATCCCTCTTGAACGAATTCAAGTCATATGAAGGTGGAAATACAGAAGCAGGCAGGGAGTTCCAGAGTTTACCAGAGAAAGGGATGAATTATTGAGAATACTGGTTAACTTTTGCATTAGAGAGGTGGATAGAATAGGGGTGAGAGGCAGAAGAAAGACTTGTGTAGCGAGTCCGCGAGAGGAGGGGAGGCATGCAGTTAGCAAGAAAATAGTGGTAGAAGATAGCTAGAGATAAAACATTGTGGTGATGAGAAAGAGGCTGAAGACAGTCAGTTAGAGGAGAGGAATTGATGAGACGAAAAGTTTTTCATTCCATCCTGTCTAAAATAGCGGAATGAGTGGAACCCCTCAAGACATGTGAAGCATTCTCCATACATGGACAAATAAGGCCCTCATACAGAGTTAGCAGGTTGGGGGATGGGAAAAACTGGTGGAGACGTCTCAGAACGCCTAACTTCATTCAAGTTATATATATATATATATATATATATATATATATATATATATATATATATATATATATATATATATATATATATATATATATATATATATATATATTGTTACGCTGTCCCCACTTACCACCGACTCCACCAGTCACTCTAGTCAGCCCTCACCGTCAGAATAGGCCCAGTTACTAGATTACCGAGGGGTACAGTGGTCACCAGTGGTGGGAGTGGGAACAGTCTACTCTGTCCCTTCCTTGAGCTGGAAGAATGTTTTATCAGTTCTGATCAGATCAGGTTAGGAGAGCGTGAATAACACAGGCGGATCACTTTTCACTTATATTTACAAAGTACAGGCATAAATCCATCAATAATCCACGCGGGAATAACGAAACTAACAGACACACATCTTCCCTCAAGGCAGTTGTGGGGGCCACTAACACATCTCGGCACCACTGCCTTCCCCGCTCCTGTGGCTGTTGTCCCTCCCGCAGGAAATCTGATTCAAGTTCTCCCTACCTACGCGCTAAGTACACACTCCAGCACAAAATATAACTTCTTACAGACTAACCATATTTACAGCACACAGAACACTACCGCCGCAACACTACCTCCCCCCATAGAAAGGTGGCGTTCTCGTCGTCGGTAGTTAATTAGTGTCACTATCACTCTCGCGGTGATAATCTCGCCACCAAACAAACACACAGCAGAACTTCCAAATTCCATCTAACACTGCTAGTAAATTTGTGTTGATGTTCAGTTTCCACTAAGTTACCCAAATTGGAAAATTATGTGATATACCCGCAGTTATCTGAGTAAATGGTGAATCAAGTCTTATTCACCGAGCTTTCCTCCTACAATGGCCTGTCCTCTAAGTTCTTTGCTATTCTGGGCATGGAAAATACTGTACATGTGTTTGCTACTCATTTGTTTGTATGTTGAACTAATATCACTGACACTGACTGTCGAAACTGTCGTGTGCAGGATTCCACCTACAAAAGCTCATGAGATCACTGGATCCTACAGTGGATGAGGAATTAAACCTTCCATCTCTACATTTGTCTGCAAACAGTTGCCATTCCCCTCACTGTAATCATGGCAGCTTGAACTATAGCAGCTCAGAAATGTCGTTGTCCAGTTTATTGCTGCCGGGCAATATAATTTCTTTCTGTAGAATCCTAAGGTTTGCTTTCTTGACAAAGTTAGAAGTAAGTATATAAGGTCTGACAGTAATATATATATATATATATATATATATATATATATATATATATATATATATATATATATATATATATATATATATATGACCACAGATTCCACCTCTCTCACAGCTGCCTTTAACTCGGCTAGTTTCCCTTGAGTACCACCTACATAATATAGCGTAGGGCCCAACTATGGGTTACAGGGTCTTACTGGTCTCCTGCAACCCTTAAACGGATGGCTGCTATTACCTGAGGTCAGCCTCCCTACACTACCACCTTCGCAGTGTAGTGCGAAGCTCAAAGTCACTTTTACAGGATCCTTCTGGTCTTCTGTGGTGCGTTAAAGAAATGACATCAACCAGTTTCACCTCCTACAGGTAAGAGAATATTGCAATTGCCAAACAACTCCAACTTACTAGGAAAGAGTCGCAAGCCATATTCTAGGAGGTACAGCTACGAGGAAAGGACAAACGGTTATGAGGATTGTAATATTCTATGAGCTACCACCCTCACGAAACAACAAAACCACCCACCTCATAGAATATTACCTCCGCCTGCTGAACAATGCCATATACAGCCTCCCAGAAGACAGACCACTGCCATCCAGAAACAGCAAGGTCTGAAGAAGGAGTAGGCAATACTGCACAGCAGAGAAACTATAATTCTCTGGGTCCAGAGCTCTTTAAAGAACTATGAAGCCCAGTAGTATTTAACGATACAGTAAGACGTTACATTAAACACAGAACAGCAGACAGGGACAAGCAGGGGTACATCTCATAGCTGGCACTCCCACACTCAGTCACACTCTTATGGGTGATGTGTTACCTACTTAAATCGACAGGGGCGGTGCTACCGCTAACTCATATACAATATTAACTGCCAAATACCTTCTAAAACAGGTAAATATACCCCTATTCCATGCCAGTGCTCTCTCCTCGCTTAGTACATCCTGTCCTTTTGAATGCCTCAGCCGGACTGGGCAAAGGCATGAAGCCACGCTGTGCTCCCTGGCGTGGATGAGGCGCTGTTTTGGCAGTATAAAATGTTCGGGGTGTCCGGATGTTGTACTCGTTGGCAAATGTGCATGGAATCACTCACTTGCAGCTCGCCGGCGCCTGACTCTTGAACATGCTAAACTGGTCTAGGCTAGGTTAAGTTAGTTCAGGATTACCTTGAGTTAGGTTTAGACTTTCATAAATAGGAAAGAGTTGTTTGAAATCGTTACAATGATAATAATAGATAAATAACTTTTTAACAATAGGCTAAGTTAAGTTAGGTTAGGATTAGGTTGGGTTAGGTTTAGACTGTTATGAATAGAAAAGTTGTCTTAATTTTTTTTTAATCGATACAATGGTGGTAACAGATAAATAACTTTTTAACAATAACAAATGAAAAAGGAAATGAAAATTAGCTACAACTGAACGATGACGAACGTCAGCCACATTCCTTTAATATTTCCTTTATAGTAGTGAAATATTTCTAATACTCAAAGGTCTTGTAACTTGCTTACATTCATGATACACTATTATTAGCATTAAAGTAAATTTTTGACCATTAGGATAATGCATGGCTATAAAATCGAACTTCATACTAGACATAGTGGTGAGTGATCCAAAATATCATAGTTTACCATATCAAACAAGAGGTATGAATGTTATATTATGTAAACGGCCGTTTACATATAACCTTCCAGTCAGACACTTTGACAGCCCTCCTCATTGCACCCCGCTTCATAAATAAGTGTCTGTACAATAAGTTGGGCGCCCGGACTGTCCAGACATTTCATATTGCTACACCAGTTGGATAGTTGGATAAAAAAAAAAAAAGTGTGGGGGAAAAGAAGATGTACTGATGAGGGAAAGTGGGTGGGAAGAGAAATGTGAAGGAAAGCAGGAGATAGATAGTTTGTGGGCTTAACCACATTGCTTATTTTTTTTTATTATTTACTTTATTTATATTTTTTTTTTTCAAATAGCACTGCTTTTTCTTTAGTTATTATTGGTATTTTATAATTCTGGCTTGTTTCATATACTATTAGTTAGTCCTCGTCCTTGTATATATACATATATACATTGCCACACCAATGTCGTAGGTTGGGAGTTATAATAAGTAGGCTGGGAATGAATACGTCGTACATCTGGCAGTTAAAATAGGACCGAGCGCGCATCCGGTCACTTGAAATTGAGTCATTTGAACCTACTGCACCGGCGCATGACAAAGACCAAAGGAGGAATAGAAGAAGGGACGGGGGTGTGACGCACAGCCTCATTCTACTCAAACAAGCGGCAATGAGATTTTCTTAACCTAGCTTGCTGCACTTCCCTGAGGGGTTCTGGTTGCAATTTACCTGAGACACAGCGTACACAAATTTCTACTTTTCCAAGTGGTTGCATGTTTAATATGATGCTCGAAAGGGAAGTGTGGAAAATGCAAATAAACATTGTAGCTTACTCAGTCTCCCGTGACTCACTCTCTTCGTCTTTCTCCTCATCTCCTTTCTACTCATTTTCTTCCTTACTCTTCTTTAATAATTTATGCAGCACATAGCAATATATATTGCTACGACCACAGTTCCCAGCCCCTTCACAAAGCTGCCGCAAGTGGACTAGCTTCCCTGAACTACGTCGTACATGGACTCAATGCAGGGTTCAAATACTGGTGTACAGGGTTCCTTGTGACTGCTGCACCCTTTTCACAACAGGTCGTAACACCAGGTCACATTAATTGAGGTCGTCAGTCTGTTTTACCCACCTACAGACAAGGGAATTACTCGAACAACAATTAACTCCCACCGCTGTGACAGGATTGACAACCACGCCTAAGAAATAAAAAAAAAAAGTTATAAACTGCAATAACACATCAAGGTATAACACCTTGCTGGACAATCGCCCTCAGTAACAAATCCACCCACTGTCCAACAGCGTGTTATAGCCTCAAGCCGAATAGTGCCGTTTACTGCCTCCTGGACGGTAGACCTCAGGACCTGAGGAGGGAATGAAATTCACTACACAGCTAATTACTTAAGTCCTCTGCAAGTCAAGCACCTTCCAGGAACTTAACACAGTAGCATTTAACACTAAACAAGCTCACTAACAAGAGACACGACTACAAATGAGTGCCCACGAGCACACCAGAGGGTCATTCACACAGCCGAGGAGTCACTTCCCTGGATATGGAGTGTGTTATACCCAACTACCCTCTCTGACAGACTATGGAGACTCCTATTCTATATATGTAGGCCGGGGCATACGGCCGTTAATGACTTACCCCCTTAAGGCAACAGATTCGACTAATTCTTATCCCGGCTTAGTCTCCATCAGAATTAGTGCTTGTCTCTATATGTTTGCTCCATCTAAGCGTTGGCTAGTGACTGACTGCGGAAAAGTGCGCATTTTCTCTCTTTCTGCTGCTATGGGGATGATGTACAAGGAATGGGGGGGGGAGTGGCGACACATATACATACATACATACATACATACACCCGCCCACATTCTGCTAACCGCGGTGTCTTACACAAACAAAACACTTTACTTCTGAAATTCTAATGATCAAACTAGGTGGGGGCTAGATGAAACTGGTTATTTTATTATCAAGAGCAACTCTTCTACTAAATATCAGGTAAAATTCAGATTGAATGGATAAGGCGAAGGAAGTAAGGAAAGTTATGTGGGGAATAGAACTGACTGCCCGGATATTGTCTTAGGAGTTTTAGGTTATGCGTCCTCTCTCTCTCTCTCTCTCTCTCTCTCTCTCTCTCTCTCTCTCTCTCTCTCTCTCTCTCTCATTATTATTTTCTCTTTCTTTCTTACTACTTTCTTCATTTAATACCGCGTCATCTCGATGCACACAACACGCCCCTTCATAAATAAAAAAAATAAGAAATAAAAATTCAGAAGTTATATAAAAGTTTACGAAAATTTGGGGAAACAACAAATTCTGAATTAGCACATAACTAGTTAGGTACATCAGCAGATTCAAACAAAGAGTGTAAACTCATTATAAAATATCAAAGATTACTACATTACTGACATGAATAATTATTACACAACTAGAAGTAATATGTGTCCCACTAGGCCCTCCCTCCCTCTTTTTTCTGCTCCTCCTCCTCCCAGACCCGTCGCTGGTTCTGTGCCAGGGCCTGTGGTCTTCACGACTACACTGGTGTGCAAGCTTTCTTCTGCACGGCATCATATTGAGATATCTCTTCTAGCAGCCACAGCTGTGCCGACTCTGCCTGTGACTCTGGCCACTTCTCTGTCTCCGTGATCTCCTCGGTCCTCTGCTTTCACTAATTCTCCATCCACTCTCACCTCTCCTCCTCTCTTCACTACACAACGTACTCCCTCTGTATCTTCTCCATACAGTGCAAACTTTAGAGTCACCATGCA
>NC_087197.1:5962851-6042851 GCF_035594125.1 Scylla paramamosain
GGCAACAGCAAAAGTTTCACCAAAATCTCTAAAAGAGGATGACCAAGACTCAGTAAGGAAAGCCAGAAGATCACCAATAAAGCGGCCTTGACGGAACCCATACTGGCGATCAGATAGAAGGTTGTGAAGTGATAGATATTTAAGAATCTTCGTGTTGAGGATAGATTCAAAAACTTTCGATAGGCAGGAAATTAAAGCAATAGAACGGTAGTTTGAGGGATTAGAACGGTCACCCTTTTTAGGAACAGGTTGAATGTAGGCAAACTTCCAGCAAGAAGGAAAGGTAGATGTTGACAGACAGAGCTGAAAGAGTTTGACTAGGCAAGGTGCAAGCACGGAGGCACAGTTTCGGAGAACAATAGGAGAGACCCCATCAGGTCCATAAGCCTTCCGAGGGTTTAGGCCAGCGAGGGCATGGAAAACATCATTGCGAAGAATTTTAATCTGGTTGAAACAGAGGAGGGAAAGAAGAAGAAGCAAAGTTATTGGAGATATTTTTGGCTAGATGCCAGAAATCATGAGGGGAGTTAGATCTTGGAAGGTTTTGACATTTTCTGTTAATGAAGGAGTTTTTGGCTAGTTGGAGAACAGACTTGGCATGGTTCCGGGCAGAAATATAAAGTGCATGAGATTCTGGTGATGGAAGGCTTAAGTACCTTTTGTGGGCCACCTCTCTATCATGTATGGCACGAGAACAAGCTGTATTAAACCAAGATTTAGAAGGTTTAGAACGAGAAAAAGAGTGAGGAATGTATGCCTCCATGCCAGACACTATCACCTCTGTTATGCGCTCAGCACACAAAGACGGGTCTCTGACACGGCATAAGCAGTAGTCATTCCAAGGAAAATCAGCAAAATACCTCCTCAGGTCTCCCCAACTAGCAGAGGCAAAACGCCAGAGGCACCTTCGCTTAGGGGGATCCTGAGGAGGGATTGGAGTCATAGGACAAGATAAAGATATGAGATTGTGATCGGAGGAGCCAAACGGAGAAGAAAGGGTGACAGCATAAGCAGAAGGATTAGAGGTCAGGAAAAGGTCAAGAATGTTGGGCGTATCTCCAAGACGGTCAGGAATAAGAGTAGGGTGTTGCACCAATTGCTCTAGGTCATGGAGGATAGCAAAGTTGTAGGCTAGTTCACCAGGATGGTCAGTGGAGGGAGAGGAAAGCCAAAGCTGGTGGTGAAAATTGAAGTCTCCAAGAATGGAGATCTCTGCAAAAGGGAAGAGGGTCAGAATGTGCTCCACTTTGGAAGTTAAGTAGTCAAAGAATTTCTTATAGTCAGAGGAGTTAGGTGAGAGGTATACAGCACAGATAAATTTAGTATGAGAGTGACTCTGTAGTCGTAGCCAGATGGTGGAAAACTCGGAAGATTCAAGAGCATGGGCACGAGAGCAGGTTAAGTCATTGCGCACATAAACGCAGCATCCAGCTTTGGATCGAAAATGAGGATAGAGAAAGTAGGAGGGTAGTAGTATGTGTCAGTTGCCTCAGACACCTGAGTTTCAGTGAGGAAAAGAAGATGAGGTTTAGAAGAGGAGAGGTGGTGTTCTACAGGTTGAAAATTAGATCTTAGACCGCGAATGTTGCAGAAGTTAATGAAGAAAAAGTTGAGGGGGGTGTCAAGACACTTAGGGTCGTCGACAGAAAGGCAGTCCGACCTGGGGACATTTATGGTCCCCTCCCCAGATGGGGACTCCGAGGCTGGTGTAGGAGTCGCCATGATGATTTTAAAATTTTTGAGTGAAGGGTGTGTGTGTTATTAGGTGCTTGTAGTTTTGTGTGGAGGAAGAGAGTTGTCTTTAGAGGGCAGGCTGTGACTGCCCCCTTGTGTTGTGAGACACAAAGGGAAACGTTCACTGAGGTCACAGCTGGGTTTAATGATAAGTTCACAGCACCCCCTGAACAGTGCTTTAGACCTCACTGGGAGTAATTATCGTTTCGGCAGGTGTCTACTGCCTCCTCCTGCCAACCTATATATATATATATATATATATATATATATATATATATATATATATATATATATATATATATATATATATATATATATATATATATATAAGTTACATGCTACAAAAAAAGCAGGGTGCAACCCCAAGCCTCCACCTCGATGAAAGGTGAAGCCACCTTACTTTTATTTATTTATTTATTTTCATATTTTACGCATAGTCTACTGTAACCAGTAGACTCTAGAGATGGAGCAGTCTTTTTTTTTTTTTTTTTGAACTCGATGGTAGGTTCAATTTCCTAATCATCATCTGGTAGCTTGATGATACCATACATAATTGTGTGATGTCCAGCTTTCTCTCTTCCTCTGCATAATATCATTCAAGGGTGGCTGCCGCGGCTGCCGCGGCTGTGTGCATATGCGTGCATTTAAGTGTATAATATACCCATCTGATGTGAAACGCCGATAGTGATGGTGAGCAATGGTGTTTGGAAAAATCATAGCCAACATTGCATGTAATAATATGTACTACACTATAGGTAAACGGGCGGAATGGCGGCGTACGATATGTTGGTGGTGCCTTTTGCCGCAAGGCGATCCACAAAATATTGTTCGTCCGCCGATGTTTACTCGTATTTATACACGACCCCGTGGTCAGGAGAGTGAAAATACAAAAAAGCCAGGTTAAGACCTTGTTAAACTTCTTTACCCGTTCTGGACTGCCTTCCGAGGTACAGTCAAAAGCAAGGGTCCAGTTTCATTTAGAAATTGTTTGCTCAAATAATGACTGAATGGAGGATTAGGCATGTTCTCTCCAGTACGTACCACCCTCAGTCACAAGGGGCCTTGGAGAGGCATCACCAAACTTTGAAAACCATGTTGAAGCCCTTTTGTTTAGGCCATGATATGGATTAGGATGAGGCGATTCTGTATGTGGTGTTTGCTGTGCAATAGGCACCTACTGAGTCGTTGGGATTCTCGCCAAATCAACTCGTCTTCGGACACCCTTTACGTAGCTCCTTAGATTGTGGTTTGGGACGGCCTGCTGTCGCCCCAGTTCGGGCCCATCAGAATTCTTGTTGGGGATGGTGATACGTACCCAGGACCGTCTGCTAAAAAGCCCTCGAGCTGGTTCAGTCGCACCTGGACCAGCCTCAGAGGAACACAAAGATGTACTATGACGGGAAGGCCAAATACCGGAGTTTCGCTCCCGTGGATGAGGTGTAGGTGTTGTTCCCGGTCGAAGGACAGCAGGTGGCTGCGCGTTACAGCGGTCCCTACGTAGTGAAGAAGTGAGTGGACGAATTAGATAATGTGGTTGCTGCTCCTGATCGGCGGAAGCGATCAGGAGCCTTGTTTCTGTTAGAAAAGCCTGCCAAACAATTTAGTCTCAGCTGTGGAAGCGGTCCCTTTAGTTTTATTTCTGAAAAATTATAGAGAAGAACCTGATGATTTTGTCATTTTGTACAAGCCGATTGTACCCACAGAGTATTGGGAACAGAATAGCTGAGTCACTTGGATGCAGGGTACCAGCGTGAGATGTTAGACCGTTTGGGAAAATATCTCTCGGTCTCCAGCAGTGTCCCGGGGAGGACGGTTCTTGTTGAACATGATATTGATGTAGGGGATTTCGGCCCTGTCAAACTGCCCCACCATCATGTAAATCCCCATAAACAACAACTGTTGAAGGAGGAGTTGAAGTATATGCTGAATAATGGCCTTATCAAACGGATCTATAGTGAGTGGAGTTCACCTGTCACCATCCTTTATTTATGAGTCGGGGCTGTAGGGATATGTAGAAGAAGAAAGGCTCCATCCCACTGTATGATTTGTTTTGACCCAACTTCCTCACTAAACCACTTGAATTTTCGAAACTTAAAGCGTTTGGGATGAGCGACCGGAGGGGAGGGAGGTGGACGTCTCACCAATCCCCCCTCCCCGGTTCCCACCCTTTTCCTCCCCGTCCCTCTCCATCACATGATCTCGCCTGCAAACGCGTCTTCTTTCCGCTGAGCCACGTGGGGCATCCCTTTGTTCAGCAGTTCGGCCTCTAGTCGCATGCAGTATGGATGTACTTAAGTTGTTGGGAGGGACAGAGTACTGACATGGGTTAAGGGTATATATTAGGGAGCGCTTATTAGCTGTTATTGTATATGAGCTAACAGCAGAACGCCCCTGCCGATTAAGTAGGATAAACACGGGGCTGTCTGTGTGTGTGTTTATTTATTTATTTATTTTTTTTTATTTAAGAGGGACACCGCCAAGGAGAACAAAAATCCAATAGAAAAAAAAAGCCCATGGAGATGCCGGTCCCCGAATAGGGTTCGAAACAGTACTCAAAAATTGAAGGAATTCAAGTCATAGGAAGGTAGAAATACAGAAGCAGGCAAGGAGTTTCAGAGTTTACCAGAGAAAGGGATAAATGATTGAGAATACTGGTTAATTCTTGCATTAAAGAGGTGTCTTGACACCCCCCTCAACTTTTTCTTCATTAACTTTTGCAACATTCGCGGTCTAAGATCTAATTTTCAATCTGTAGAACACCACCTCTCCTCTTCTAAACCTCATCTTCTTTTCCTCACTAAAACTCAGGTGTCTGAGGCAACTGACAGTAGCCCCTTTTCTGTTCCCTCCTACTTTCTCTATCCTCATTTTCGATCCAAAGCTGGATGCTGCGTTTATGTGCGCAATGACTTAACCTGCTCTCGTGCCCACGCTCTTGAATCTTCCGAGTTTTCCACCATCTGGCTACGACTACAGAGTCACTCTCATACTAAATTTATCTGTGCCATATACCTCTCTCCTAACTCCTCTGACTATAAGAAATTCTTTGACTACTTAACTTCCAAAGTGGAGCACATTCTGACCCTCTTCCCTTTTGCAGAGATCTCTATTCTTGGAGACTTCAATGTTCACCACCAGCTTTGGCTTTCCTCTCCCTTCACAGACCATCCTGGTGAACTAGCCTACAACTTTGCTATCCTCCATGACCTAGAGCAATTGGTGCAACACCCTACTCGTAATCCTGACCGTCTTGGAGATACGCCCAACATTCTTGACCTTTTCCTGACCTCTAATCCTTCTGCTTATGCTGGCACCCTTTCTTCTCCGTTTGGCTCCTCCGATCACAATCTCATATCTTTATCTTGTCCTATGACTCCAATCCCTCCTCAGGATCCCCCTAAGCGAAGGTGCCTCTGGCGTTTTGCCTCTGCTAGTTGGGGGGACCTGAGGAGGTATTTTGTTGATTTTCCTTGGAATGACTAATGCTTCCGTGTCAGAGACCCGTCTTTGTGTGCTGAGCGCATAGCAGAGGTGATAGTGTCTGGCATGGAGGCATACATTCCTCACTCTTTTTCTCGTCCTAAACCTTCTAAACATTGGTTTAACACAGCTTGTTCTCGTGCTATACTCGTACATGATAGAGAGGTGGCCCACAAAAGGTACTTAAGCCTTCCATCACCAGAATCTCATGCACTTTATATTTCTGCCCGGAACCATGCCAAGTCTGTTCTCCAACTAGCCAAAAACTCCTTCATTAACAGAAAATGTCAAAACCTTTCAAGATCTAACTCCCCTCATGATTTCTGGCATCTAACCAAAAATATCTCCAATAACTTTGCTTCTTCTTTCCCTCCTCTACTTCAACCAGATGGCACCACTGCTATCACATCTATTTCTAAAGCTGAACTCTTTGCTCAAACCTTTGCCAAAAACTCTACCTTGGACGATTCTGGGCTTGTTCCTCCCTCTCCTCCACCCTCTGACTACTTCATACCACCTATTAAAATTCTTCGCAATGATGTTTTCCATGCCCTCGCTGGCCTAAACCCTCGGAAGGCTTATGGACCTGATGGGGTACCTCCTATTGTTCTCCGAAACTGTGCCTCCGTGCTTGCACCTTGCCTAGTCAAACTCTTTCAGCTCTGTCTGTCAACATCTACCTTTCCTTCTTGCTGGAAGTTTGCCTACATTCAACCTGTTCCTAAAAAGGGTGACCATTCTAATCCCTCAAACTACCGTCCTATTGCTTTAATTTCCTGCCTATCTTAAGTTTTTTAATCTATCCTCAACACGAAGATTCTTAAACATTTATCACTTCACAACCTTCTATCTGATCGCCAGTATGGGTTCTGTCAAGGCCGCTCTACTGGTGATCTTTTGGCTTTCCTTACTGAGTCTTGGTCATCCTCTTTTAGAGATTTTGGTGAAACTTTTGCTGTTGCCTCGGACATATCAAAAGCTTTTGATAGAGTCTGGCACAAAGCTTTGATTTCCAAACTACCCTCCTACGGTTTCTATCCTTCTCTCTGTAACTTCATCTCAAGTTTCCTTTCTGACCGTTCTATTGCTGCTGTGGTAGACGGTCAATGTTCTTCTCCTAAATTTATTAACAGTGGTGTTCCTCAGGGTTCTGTCCTGTCACCCACTCTCTTCTTATTATTCATTAATGATCTTCTAAACCAAACTTCTTGTCCTATCCACTCCTACGCTGATGATACCACCCTGCACTTTTCCACGTCTTTTCATAGACGTCCAACCCTTCAGGAGGTAAACATATCACGCAGGGAAGCCACAGAACGCCTGACTTCTGATGTTTCTAAAATTTCTGATTGGGGCAGAGCAAACTTGGTATTGTTCAATGCCTCAAAAACTCAATTCCTCCATCTATCAAGTCGACACAACCTTTCAGACAACTATCCCCTCTTCTTCAATGACACTCAACTGTCCCCCTCTTCTACACTGAACATCTTCGGTCTGTCCTTTACTTATAATCTCAACTGGAAACTTCACATCTCATCTCTAGCTAAAACAGCTTCTTTGAAGTTAGGTGTTCTGAGACGTCTCCGCCAGTTTTTCTCACCCCCCCAGCTGCTAACTCTGTACAAGGGCCTTATCCGTCCATGTATGGAGTATGCTTCACATGTCTGGGGGGGTTCCACTCATACTGCTCTTCTAGACAGGGTGGAATCAAAAGCTTTTCGTCTCATCAACTCCTCTCCTCTAACTGACTGTCTTCAGCCTCTCTCTCACCGCCGCAATGTTGCATATCTAGCTGTCTTCTACCGCTATTTTCATGCTAATTGCTCTTCTGATCTTGCTAACTGCATGCCTCCCCTCCTTCCGCGGCCTCGCTGCACAAAACTTTCTTCTTTCTCTCACCCCTATTCTGTCCACCTCTCTAACGCAAGAGTTAACCAGTATTCTCAATCATTTATCCCTTTCTCTGGTAAACTCTGGAACTCCCTGCCTGCTTCTGTATTTCCACCTTCCTATGACTTGAATTCTTTCAAGAGGGAGGTTTCAAGACACTTATCCACCAATTTTTGACCGCTGCTTTGACCCTTTTATGGGACTGGCATTTCAGTGGGCATTTTTTTTTTATTAGATTTTTGTTGCCCTTGGCTAGTGTCCTTCCTACATAAAAAAAAAGAAGAACAGAATTGGAGTAAGAGAAAGTAGAAAGTCTTGATGAATAATAGTAAGAGAGTGGGTGACAGGGCACAACCCTATGGGACACTACTGTTAATAGATTTAGGAAAACAGTGACCGTCTACCACAGCAGCAAAAGAATGGTCAGAAAGGAAACTTGAGATGAAGTTACAGAGAGAAAGATAGAAACCGTAGAAGGGTAGTTTGGAAATGAAAGCTTTGTGCCAGACTCTATCAAAAGTTTTTAATATGTCTAAGGCAACAGCAAAGGTTTCACCAAAATCTCTAAAAGAGGATGACCAAGACTCAGTAAGAAAAGCCAGAAGATCACCAGTAGAACGGCCTTGATGGAACCCATACTGGCGATCAGGTTGTGAAGTGACATGTGTTTAAGAAAAAAACTTTAGATAGGACGGTAGATGAGGGATTAGAACGGTCATCCTTTTCAGGAACAGGCTGAATGTAGGCAAACTTCCAGCAAGAAGGAAAGGTAGATGTTGACAGACAGAGTTGAAAGAATTTCACTAGGCAAGATGCAAGCACGGCGGCGCAGTTTCGGAGAACGATAGGAGGGACCCCATCAGGTCCATAAGCCTTCCGAGAGCTTAGACCAGCAAAGGCATGGAAAACATCATTGTGGAGAATTTTAACAGGTAGCATGAAGTAGTCAGAGGGTGGAGGAGAGGCAGGAACAAGCCCTGAATCATCCAAGGTAAAGTTTTTAACAAAGGTTTGAGCGAAAAGTTCAGCTTTAAGTGATGATGTGATAGCAGTTGTCCCATCTCGTTGAAATAAAGAAGGGAAAGAAGAAAAAGCAAAGTTATTGGAAATGTTTTTGGCTAGACGCCAGAAGTCACGAAGGGAGTTAGATTTTGAAAGATTTTGACATTTTCAATTAATGAAGGAGTTTTTGACTCGTTGGAGAACAGACTTGACATAGTTTCAGGTAGAAATATAAAGTGTATGAAATTCTGGTGATGGATAGCTCAAGTACCTTTTGTGGGCCACCTCTTTATCACGTATAGCACGAGAACATGTTATGTTAAACCAAGGTTTGGAAGGTGTGGAATGAGAAAAAGATCAATGAATGTACACCTCCATGCCAGACACTTTTACCTTTGTTATGCGCTTGGCACACAGAGACAGGTCTCTGACACGGAAACAGTAATCATTCCAAGGAAAATCACCAAAATACCTCCTCAGGTCCCCCAAACTAGCAGAGACAAAACACCAAAGGCACCTCCGCTTTGCTGGATCCTGAGGAGGGATTGGGTCGATAGGATAAGATACAGATATGAGATTGTGATCAGAGGAGCCCAATAAAAATGCGAGGGTAATAGCATAAGCAGAAGCATTAGAAGTTAGAAAAAGGTGAAGAATGTTGGGCGTATCTCCAAGACGGTCAGGAATACGAGTCATGGAGGATAGCAAAGTTGAAAGCTAATTCACCAGAATGATCAGCGAAGGAAGAGGAAAGCCAAAGCTGGTGTGAACATTGAAGTCTCCAAGAATGGAGGAGATCTTTGGAAGTTAAGTAGTCAAAGAATGTCTTATAGTCAGAGGAGTTAGTTAAGAGGTGTATAGCACAGATAAATTTAGTTTAAGAGTGATCCGTAGTCGTGTAGTCGTAGCCAGATGGTGGAAAACTCGAAAGATTCAAGAGCGTGGGCACGAGAACAAGTTAAGTCGTTGCGCGCATAAACGCACCATCCAGCTTTGGAATGAAAATGAGGATAGAGAAAGTAGGAGGAAACAGAAAAGTGGCTATTGTCAGCTGCCTCAGACACCTGTGTTTTAGCGAGGAAAAGAAGATGGAGTTTAGTGGAGGAGAAGTGGTGTTCTGCAGATTGAAAATTAGATCTAAGACCGCGAATGTTGCAGAAATTAATGATGAAAAAAAATAGAGGGGGGTGTCAAAACACTTAGTTTCGATACCAGAAAAGCACTCCGACCTGGGGACATTTGTGGTCCTCTCCCCAGATGGGGACTCGAGGCTTGTGTAGGAGTCGCTATGATAATTTTGAATTTTGAATGAAAGGTGTGTGTGTAATTAGGTGCTTATAGTTTTGTGTGAAGGAAGAGAGTTGTCTTAAGAGAGCAGGCTGTGACTGCCCTCTTGTGTTGTGAGACACAAAGGGAAACTTTCAGTGAAGTCAGCACTTCCTGATCCAGTGCTTTAGACTTCACTGGGAGTTATTATCGTTTCTGCAGATGCCTTTCTGCCTCCTCCGAGAGGAGGCCAGCAAACTCATGATGACCATAAGTCCCTCTCACCCATCCCCTCATTGTGTGGTGTTGGGGAACCGGGTGTGGTTTCCTGACCTTTGGCTTCGTGTGTTGTATTGTATTTGCCATTTTATGCTTTCTGTGACTTGAACTCCTTCAAGAGGGAGGTTTCAAGACACTTATCCTTAAATGTTTAACCACCGCCTTGGACCAGCATCTCAGTGAGCTTTTTTTTTTTTTTCATTAGATTTTTTGTTACCCTTGGCCGGTGTCCCTCCTATATATAAAAAAAAAAATAAAAATAAAAAATAAATATGGATTATTTAGTTTATGAAACCATGTAGTGCTACGAACGGTTCGGATTTTAAATTAATAGTCTGGGTTTCACATACATATCACATCATCTGAGAACATAGCTTTGCGGCATTGTCATGTGGGTCGAACATCTAAGGTCAGGTGACTCAGGTCAGAGAGAGGGGTGGCTCAGCCTCTTAGAGATCACTCCCTCGTAGGCCGCCACCCACGATGGAAGCAACGCCCAATCGCTCGCGTGTTAACACAGGAAACATCTATAAAAAAAATAAGTAAATAAATAAAATAAACAAATAAGAAAAAAAACTTTGACTTTTACTTCTAAGGTGATGTGGAAAAGAAGTCGAAACACGAACAAATAAATTATAGAGTGGTGATTGAGAGAGAGAGAGAGAGAGAGAGAGAGAGAGAGAGAGAGAGAGAGAGAGAGAGAGAGAGAGAGAGAGAGATGATGATGATGATGAGATCGCCTGTTCTTTCCACCAAGATGTTAAACCGATAATTGGTCCTGTAGAGACATAACAACGCAGCTCATAAGGAATTCCCCTACTCGGCCAATGCACAAACGTTCTCCCAACAGTAAAAGAGTGTAGTGCTTGAGTTAGACTTGGTCGTGGAGGTTAGCCCATGGGTTATTATAGCCTCATATTTGTGGTTTCATTTATGATTCTTTCTCCCAGGCACGTGGCTTGGTGGTCCTTTTTCAGTAGTGAAAGAAACTGTTGTTATATTTTGCTTATTTTTTCCTTATTTTTTCCTTATATTTTCCTTATTTAGGCTGAGATAGGGTGGCGACGTCTGAGGCTTACAGTTATTTGCGACCAATGAATTGCCTGGATGCATATTGCATTCGTCCCACACTAGGCTACAAGGGAGGTAGCCTATGGAAAAGCTAACTCGTATCATGGTAACTGTAATGGGAGCTGGAATCTGGTTGTGATATATATATATATATATATATATATATATATATATATATATATATATATATATATATATATATATATATATATATATATATATATATATATATATATATATATATATATATATATATATATATATATATATATATATATTGTGATAGGGAACTACCTTAAGCCTGTACAATATCGTAAATATAATTTTTATTTTCAAAGTACCAAGTAACTACCCTTAGAGGAAAGTAACAGTTAATTCTGGGTAATGACTGCTATAGTGTTTAGTGGGGAACTGCCGTAGTGGAATTAATTTGGTGCATTTAATATGGGAATTGGAAACTTTGATGCCTATTTGGTACGCCTGACGGTTTTGGCTGACAGAAGCACATCGGGACTGGTGGTGGTGGTGCAGGTTGTGCTCCCACACCGAGGACGGGACTTATTCTAAGGTGTTGTATGTTAAGTCTGCTCAAGTGTAGGATCTGACTTTCTTTTTTTTTATCTAGAGTTATTTGGCATTTTGTGTACTTGCAACTGGATTAGGTATATTGGTGGTAAATTGCTTTATTTAAGTTGTATCTGTGAAGCCTATTGACAGTTGGTGATAGGCGTGACTGCGTGAATCGCGATTAATGGTGATGGTGTTTTGTGTTTTTCATGTATTAGGTTAAAGATATTATATGTAACTGTTCTCTATACATTTAATTATACAAAAAAAAAAAAAAAAAAACTCACGTTTGTTGTATTCTCTCTGAGGGTTGGAGTGTGAGATTTTTTCTTGTTTCGTGTCTGTGCATCATACAGTCCACCCTCGCCTCCCACCTTGCTGGAGGAGTGATGGCGCCACAGATAATGAGAGCCTATCCGGGATATTTCTCGTTGGTATGGTTGGTTGCTGCTGTTGATTACCTGTTGTTAACTACTCTGGCTAAATTTTAATGATTAAAAAACTTGGAGCCTTTATTGCTAGTTAATGATTTGGATTATGGTACATGTTAAATTACTGGCTCTTAATTATTATGAAGTTATAACTATCTACCTTTAATTTGTTTCACATTTAGCTTGCATTGTGTATGTGATTTTTTTTTTTTTTTAAGCATTTGAGATGGAGCTCAATGTGAAAGAATTCATTTTCAACCCATTTGTTGAGTTATTGCAGACAAGGAAAATAAGCAAAACCGATTGAGTAGAACTAGCTAGTCACTATCAAGTAGTAATTAAATCATACTGGAGGAAAATGGAGGCGAAAAATGCTGTGTTACGGAAGTTAGTTGATAGCAAAGTTCTTGATGAAGGTGTTTTAGCCTGGTATGAGACTGAGGAAGCCTCTGAGGACAAGGTTATCCGACTTCTTAAGTTGAAAGTGGAGAGAGAGAGAGAGAGAGAGAGAGAGAGAGAGAGAGAGAGAGAGAGAGAGAGAGAGAGAGAGAGAGAGAGAGAGAGAGAGAGAGAGAGAGAGGCTTAAAGATAGAGAAAGGGAAAGAGAATTTCAGTTGATTTACCTCGAGAAGAAGGCTCAATTAATGGATGGAGATGAATATGATAAAAAAGAACCCTACTTTGACTTGTGATGAAAAAAATCCAGATGAATTCTGGGATCTTTTGAATTTGAGATCATTTCAAATTCTTTAAAGTGGCCTAGTGATTATTGGCCGTTAATTCATACAGCCCTAAAAGGTAAAGATCGCTCTACCTACTTGTCTTTGTCTGTTTCTCAGCGATCTAACTATACAGTAGTTAATGAAGCCATAATGAACTGTTATGAATTAACTGCCCGGGCTCATAGACTGAAGTTTAGGAACTCTATGAAAGAACCCAGCCAGACTTTTATTGAATATGCTCATGTAGTATGAAAGCTCAGAGAAAGATGGATATCTGCCAGTAAGTACATTTAATGAGGTGCTTGAACTAATTGCACTTGAGCAATACTTAAGAGGAATGAGTCCCGAAGTCCGTACATATTTATGTCAGAAATAAGTAACAGAACTAGAAAGAGCTGCAATTCTAGCTGAGAATTACAGTTTAATTAATTTCCCTAAGAAAACTTACTATTCTACCAAACCAGTCCCATCTGTTCCTCATCAGGGTGGTAAATCCGTGTCTTTGCCGGTGAATAATATTTCCAGTAATTCTGTTAGACCAGAGTCAGGATTCATTGCTAAGATTCAGTGGTTTACAATCTGCTCAAAAGACCAATATTCAGTGGGGAGGATCAATGTGTTTCTATTGCAAGAAACCAGGGAATATGATTGCCGAATGTACTAAAAGACTATACAATCTTCAAAATAAGAATAATCTGAAACTTAACTTTTTTTCCCAGACACTTTTGATCCATCAAGTGTTCCAGGTGAACCAGTGTGTAAGGATCCTCAGTTGTCTTTCAAACCATTTAAATTTGGTGGATTTTTATCTCAAACAAGATAGTGAAGTAGTACCTGTTCAGATGATGAGGGATACTGGAGCCTCACATGATATAAATGTAAAAGGGTCAGTGCCTTTCTTAAATGAAACTTATACTGGTAAAAGTGTTGTCATGAGAGGACTAGGTGGAACTATCACTGTCCCCTTGTGTCGTATATATATCTGAAGTCAGATCTTGTTTCCAAGCCAGTGGTGGTAGGGGTACAGGAATCGTTGCCAGTCGATGGCGTATCATTTTTACTAGGGAATGATATTGCTGGCAGTCTTGTTGTTCCAGACCCTGCTGTAACTAATAAGCCACTAAACATAAGTCCAACTGCTAAATGTTGACCAACTGCTAAATGTTGAGAAACTGTATCCTAATCTTTATCCCTAGTGTGCTGTCACTCGCAGTCAAGTTAAACGTGAATTGTCAAATCAACCTTCAGTGCAGAATGCTGAAAGCTCTAACGAGTTGGGCATTAATGACTTGTTTTCCGAAATGGAGTCACATGGCGGTGAATCATTTGATTCCGGAGTAATCATATATCCTGAATACAGTAGAGAAGTGGAATCAAAGGTATCTGCAGAGAAGCGCAAGATGAACAATATTCCTGTTACTCGTGATATGTTGATTAATGCCCCCCAAGAAATGACCCTAAGCCACTTTCTTTTATGTCCAGAGCTGTTGATGTAGGAGAAATTGCAGACACACCTGTATGCATTTATATCAAGTCAGGCATACCCGTGTGTAAGTTTCGACCCCTTGAAGTCCCTGCCAGTGAGACATGGAGGGAAGTTCACCAGATTGTTGTACCCGCTATTATAAAGGTAATGTGTTACAGCTTGCCCATAACCACATAGGAGGACATCTTGGGGTTAAGAAAACCTCGGACAAAATCCTTAGGTGTTTCTATTGGCCAGGGATAACTCCTGATGTTGCAGAATACCGTAAATCTTGTCATACATTTCAACTGTCTGGTAGACCTAATCAGGGCATTAAACCTGCTCCCCTTTACCCAATTCCTGTAATGAATGAACCTTTTGCTAAGATAATAATTGATGTTGTGGGTCCTCTACCCAAAACTAGGAGTAGTAATGAATATCTATTGACCATCATGTTTACCACAATCCAGAAGCTATCCCCTTAAGACGTATTACATCCAAATCAATCACATCTGTGCTGACTAGATTTCTCACTCAGTTTGGTCTACCTCGTATAGTACAGTCGGATCAGGGCAGTAATTTTACTTCAGGTATCTTTCAGCAAGTCATGGCCACCTAGGGCATAAAACAGTATTTAGATTGTGCATACCATCCTGAAAGTCAAGGTGCTCTTGAGCATTTTCACCAAACACTCAAGAGCATGCTGACTAAATTTTGTTAAGGAAATACATGTGACCGAGATTAAGGTATTCCATATGTAATGTATGCTATCAGAATTGCGAAACAGGAGAGTCTTGGACATTCACCTTACGAGTTGTTATTTAAAAGATATATCAGAGGACCACTAAAGCTGCTACAGGAAAGTTGGCTAGATGAACATGATTCAGTTATTCTTAGTGAATATGTAGTAACAATGAAGAATTGACTGAGAAACGCCCAAAAAATTTGCTAAAGAAAACTTGGTAGAAGCTCAGTCAGAAATGAAGACACAATATGTTAAAGATTCAGTACATAGATCATTTCAGCCAGGAGATAAAGTGTTGCTATTTATGCCATTAAGGAGGTTTCCTCTCCAAGCAAAATACCAAGGGCCGTTTGAAATAATGTTATTGCTGCACCTGGTAGGTGGAAAGAGAAGAGATTAGTCCATATAAATCTCCTAAAGGAATATTACCCAAGGAATGATGTAAACTTGGTGTATGTCAAACAAGATCTTAACAGTGCTGAGGAATGGAAAGACCAAGATGACTGTGATGATTTTATGAGTGGAAAATAGGTCAAGTTAAAAACTCTGATATACTTCATGAACCTTGTATTAAGACCAGTCATTTACTTCAGGAACAGACGACGGAGCTGCATGAACTGCTGGAAGAGTTTAGAGAGATTTTTGCAGATGTGTCCAAACCCAGTCCTGTTGTCATGTATGAGGTTCGGTTGGTGGAGGGTGCTGTTCCTATCAAACAGTCGCCCTATCGACAGATCCTGAAAGAAGAAATCCAGTTCCTGCTTCAACATGGTCTAGCAGAACCAAGCAACAGTGAGTGGGCCTCCCCATGTACACTTGTGGCCAAGCCTGATGGAAGTTTTCGCTTGTGCACAGAAAGTAAGTCAGCTCACCCAAGCAGACATTATAGACTCGGTGAGGAATTCTGCTTACGTCGCGAAGCTGGATCTCCTTAAGGGTTATTACCAAATACCCCTTTCAGAGGAGGCCAAGAAGATATCTGTCTTTGTGACTCCTGAAAGCCTCTACCAGTACACTGTCCTTCCCTTTGGGATGCGAAACGCCCCGGAAGTCTTCCAGAGGCTAATGTCAGTAGTTATCACAGGCCTTGAAGGGGTGAGCATGTAACTGGATGATCTGATGGCATACTCCTCTTCCTGGCCCCAACATCTTGCAGCATTGAAAGCCCTCTTTCAACGTCTATCAGATGCCAAGCTTATAGTGAATTTAACCAAGAGTGAATTCGGGTATGCGCGGATTACCTTCCTGGAACATGAAGTGGGTGGAGAAATTGTCGCACCTGTTGCAGCCAAGGCGGATGCTATCTGTAAGCAATCGGAAAGCTGTACAGCGATTTTTGGGGATGGCTGGCTATTATGGACGATTCTGCCCGAACTTCTCGATAGTTGCTGCTCCACTCACAGACCTTGTCAGCCCTCACAAGAAGTTTGTGTGGTCGCCTGTATGTCAGACGGCATATGATAACATCTGCCCTCTACCGGTTACAACGCCGGTCCTGAGAGCACCTGATTTTCATCCTCCATTCCAAGTACAAATGGATGCAAGTGATGTTGGTGCTGGTACTGTACTGTTACAGACTGATGACAATAACATCATGCATCCAGTATGTTACACATCAACAAAGTTCAAATCTTACCAAAAAAAATACAGCACTACAGAAAAAAAAAAAAAAAAAAGCTGTTGCCTTACTGATGGTCCTACAAAAGTTTGACATGTATCTTGGTAACACTATTCAAAAATCTATAGCGTAGAGTTACCATAATCCACTGCAATTTGTGTCTCGCATGAAGAATAATATGGAAATAAAACACATAAGAGTTGCTTATTGCGGACGCTTTGTCACGCTCTTCTGATTAATTCAAACAGCAGTGTTTTAATTTTAAGGGTGGGTGTGTGATAAGGAATTCCCTTAAGACTTTACAGTATTGTAGATATAATTTTGATTTTCGAGGTATCAGGTAACTACCTTTAGAGGAAAGTAACAATTAATTCCAGGTAAAGATTGTTATTGTGTTTAGTGGGGAACTGCCATGGTGAAATTAATTTGGTGTATTTGATATGGGAATTGGAAACTTTGATGTCTTCTTATTTTCGTGTTATTAGTACCCTGCTTTTTACATTACGTGATTATAAAAAAAAAATATATATATATATATATATATATATATATATATATATATATATATATATATATATATATATATATATATATATATATATATATATATATATATATATATATATATATATATATATATATATATATATATATATATATATATATATATATATATATATATATATATATATATATATATATATATATATATATATATATATATATATATATATATATACTCGTAACTAGGCCGCTAGGACATCGATGAATGGCAAAGTAAAGAAATGTCTGAAATCAAAGCGTCTTGCTGGAGATCAGTTAAAGAAGGAAAGTAAGTTTGGAAGGTTTGGAACGTTGAGTCACTGTACTCGTAGGTTGCTCGCAGAGCTCCCAAATAATTTCTGAAGCCGGGTACACACACATGAACAGAACAGTGTAACTTAACTCGGTCATGTAACAAAAATGTCAGTGTGTATGGAACCTCATAGCTTCATTGTGTTACACCCGAACGAAATTTATGTTATGCGTTACGGTTTCCTCCCGTCCTGCCAAATGTCAGTAACACCAAAGTATGCTACAGGGTGAGGTTATGGAGTGTGTGGATGGGACGTGTGTTCGACGTGTATCAGCAGGTTACTCCTAGTCTTCTTTCCTTTAATTTTTTCGCTGTATATTAATGTATATAAATTAAAGCGGTAATTATGATAGGTAAGTTACTATGAACAATACAGCCTCCAATTATGGACTGACTCCGACGTTTGTACACCTTGTTAGGCGCATCATTGCGCAATACGGCCTTTTAACAATGCGGTATTATGTAAATGTGTATATCCGACTGAAAGCCACGTTCGTACTAACCTGTCACACCGTCCCGTGCTCTGTTGGCGACTCTGTGAAGGTCTATTTAGGTAGAAAATTGTAATGATCTACATGATATAGTACTGTACTTTGGATCTTCATTTTCCCTTATTGTTTCTCCTTTCAGGAAGAACAAGTCTGTGGGGCATTGTAACCTGTCGGTGGCTGACGTCTCTCACTCATGTTTACCTTAATGTGTTAAAACCTAACTTCCAAAATTATACAAATGAAGTGGATTATCTAACAGAAGACGAATACACTTTCATTGATTCGTCATTGCCTTCCTGTCCTTTGACTGTACTCCTTCTAGAAGAAAAAGAAGACAGCGTTTTATTTGAAAAGGTAAGTATATATATATATATATATATATATATATATATATATATATATATATATATATATATATATATATATATATATATATATATATATATATATATATATATATATATATATATATATATACATATATATATATATATATATATATATATATATATATATATATATATATATATATATATATATATATATATATATATATATATATACAGTGTGTATGTGTATGTGTATGTGCTTCCAGCACCTGTGCCTCCTTAAATGCGGATGGCACATCAAAACGGAGCTCCAAACCTCCTTCCTCCGTTTTCCGCTAGCTATTCATAGCAACGTTGCTCTCAACACACACTACCCGATCCTCGGCTTTCTTACCATTCACTCCTGCCTTGGCAAGCAGTGAGGCAACACACACCAGAGGGACAGAACCTTCCTTAACTACACTGACAGCTGTTAAAGCAGGTTGCTAGCACGGGTGGCTTACCACATGAGCGAACACACACCTTGTCTGGTCCCCGCAAGAGAGCAGCCTGCTCCCCGCATCCGGTGCACACCTCAGGGGAGGAAACTTCCACTTCCTTAGCTGAGTCAAGAGTCTGCCCGCCTTCGGCAGCGCTCCCTGATATAACAGACACAATTAGCTGGGGCCCAGACTGAGTACCGGTGCCCACAGCCTCAACACCAGGTGATAACTCAGCCTGAGCATCACCTCCAAGAGGCTCTGCATATTGAGGCAAGCCATCAAACAAACAACCCAAACTCATTACTCCATCATCACTCTTGGCAACACTCGCCAAAGTTAGGTGCGTTCTGCCAGCCCCACTAGACGTACCACCAACGTGGCACAGGCCAACATGACCACATGACCAACATGTGGTCATCCGCCCATGTCTCTGCCTCCTTAAGGCTTTTGAATCTTTTCTCGCGGAGCAGTGGTACTAACTCCTTCTTGGCCACATTAATAAACTGCTTGGCCTGCTTGCTAGCAATGTAATTTTCAAATGTCTCCTCCAAATAGCGAGCACTCAAGATATGAATCACTGGGCCTTTTCTTCCCTCCGCGGAACTGCAGCCTATATTGCGGCCGCAGTTCATAAGCTCTCAGAATGTCAGCCTTAAACTTCTCATAATCCTCCAAATCCTACGCTGACATCTTGTCTTAGACTTCCAAAGCCTTACCCTTCAACATACTCGTATTGGCCACAAGGCCAACCCATCTCTCCTGAGGCCAATCAAATTCGGAGGCCTTCTCAAATCTCCTAAACCATTCGGTTACCGTCTTTTCATCGAACTTAGGAATCAATTTCAGACTCCTCACCATCTGGCTTTCTACTGTATTCTTCACTCTTTCTCTCCTCAAGCCATAAGGTGAATTAACTTCTATTCAAGTCTTATCAGCTTCCTCCCTCTCATACATCTTCGCCTTCTTCTCCGTCTCAAGCAATCTGGCCTTCTCCTCGGCCGTATACCTTGGTAGGCCAAGTTATAGGCCGTTAATGACTCAGTTATCCCCTTAAGGCAACTTACTCAACTCTTATCTCACCTCCTTTTCCGTCATAATTATTGTTTGTCTCAATACGTCTTCTCCATCTAAGCGCTGAGTAGTGACTGACTGTGGAGAAAGTGCGCCACTCTCCCTCTCCTGCTACTGGAAGTGGATACAAGGAAATGGGGGAGGGGTGTGGCGACGTACACCTGCCCACACTCTGCTTCTCGCGCTCTTACACAAACAAAACACTTTATTTTTGAAAATTGTAATAAACCAAACTAAGGGGGGCTACATGAATACTGATTACTTTATTGTCAAGAGCAACTCTTCTACTAAGTATCAGGTGAGACTCAGAATGAATGGATAAGGGGGAAGTAAGGAAAGTTCCTTGGGGAATATGAGTAACTGCGTGGATATAATCTTAGGAGCTTCAGGCTAAGCGTCCAGGACGTCCAAATCTCTCCCTCAACCTCATTGCTCTCTTTCTCCCCTTTTTAATTCTTGTTTTCTCATTCGTTTCTAGTTCTTTCTTCATTTTACATCGCCTTATTTCGCTGCTCACAACAATACATATATATATATATATATATATATATATATATATATATATATATATATATATATATATATATATATATATATATATATATATATATATATATATATATATATATATATATATATATACATATATATATATATATATATATATATATATATATATATATATATATATATATATATATATATATATATATATATATATATATATATGTGTGTGTGTGTGTGTGTGTGTGTGTGTGTGTGTGTGTGTGTGTGTGTGTGTGTTCATAACACACACACACACACACACACACACACGCACAGAGAGAGAGAGAGAAAGAAAGAGAGAAAGAGAGAGAGAGAGAGAGAGAGAGAGAGAGAAAGAGAAAGAGAGAGAGAGAGAGAGAGAGAGAGAGAGAGAGAGAGAGAGAGAGAGAGAGAGAGAGAGAGAGAGAAAGAGAAAATAAATAAATAAATAAATAAATAAATAAATTGACATACCAAACATCCATTTCAAAATTTATTTTCAAATGGATCACAACAGATTCTACACATTTATAGAAGCAATCATTGGCTTTATCATCCCATATGAATTTCGATTGTTTTCCTTACAATCATGAATAATTACTTTTGAATTATAATTTTGCTGTTGCTTGTTTTGCATTAAAATTTAACTACTAAATGAAACCACTTTCGAAAGGACGGAGCTGGAGTAGTGTTTTGTGGGATATAAATCTGTTAGGTCCCCGGACTAAATCCTGGTAACATTTTTTCAGTGTGGCTACAACTCGTTTAGCTAGGTAAGCAGGTATTCATCCATCGCGAACCCAAAGTAAAATCCATAGCATCTAGCTGCAGGATCATAATGCTCTCTCTCTCTCTCTCTCTCTCTCTCTCTCTCTCTCTCTCTCTCTCTCTCTCTCTCTCTCTCATCTATTGAAGTAATAATATTAATAATAATAATAATAATAATAATAATAATAATAATAATAATAAAAATAATAATAATAATAATAATAATAATGTGTGTATGTGTGTGTGTGTGTGTGTGTGTGTGTGTGTGTGTGTGTGTGTGTGTGTGTGTGTTTTTATTTATTTTTATTTTTTTCATGTAGGAAGGACACTGGCCAAGGGCAACAAAAATCTAATAAAAAAAATGCCCACTGAAATGCCAGTCCCATAAAAGGGTCAAAGCAGTGGTCAAAGATTGATGAATAACTGTCTTGAAATCTCCCCCTTGAAGGAATTCAAGTCATAGGAAGGTGGAAATACAGAAGCAGGCAGGGAGTTCCAGAGTTTACCAGAAAAAGGGATGAATGATTGAGAATACTGGTTAACTCTTGCGTTAGAGAGGTGGACAGAATAGGGGTGAGAGAAAGAAGAAAGTCTTGTGCAGCGAGGCCGCGGAAGGAGGGGAGGCATGCATGCAGTTAGCAAGATCAGAAGAGCAGTTAGCATGAAAATAGCGATAGAAGACAGCTAGGTATGCAACATTGCGTCGGTGAGAGAGAGGCTGAAGACAATCGGTTAGAGGAGAGGAGTTAATGAAACAAAAAGCTTTTGATTCCACCCTGTCTAGAAGAGCAGTATGAGTGGAACCCCCCCAGACATATGAAGCATACTCCATACATGGACGGATAAGACCCTTGTACAGAGTTAGCAGCTGGGGGGGTGAGAAAAACTGGCGGAGACGTCTCAGAACACCTAACTTCAAAGAAGCTGTTTTAGCTAGAAATGAGATGTGAAGTTTCCAGTTGAGATTATAAGTAAAGGAAAGACCGAGGAAGTTCAGTGTAGAAGAGGGGGACAGTTGAGTGTCATTGAAGAAGGGGATAGTTGTCTGGAAGGTTGTGTCGAGTTGACAGATGGAGGAATTGAGTTTTTGAACAATACCAAGTTTGTTCTGCCCCAATCAGAAATTTTAGAAAGATTTTTAGAAAGAAATTTAGAAAGTCAGGCGTTTTGTGCCTTCCCTGCGTGATATGCTTACCTCCTGAAAGGTTGGACATCTATGAAAAGACGTGGAAAAGTGCAGGTGGTATCATCAGCGTAGGAGTGGATAGGACAAGAAGTTTGGTTTAGAAGATCATTAATGAATAATAAGAAGAGAGTGGGTGACAGGACAGAACCCTGAGGAACACCACTGTTAATAGATTTAGGAGAAGAACAGTGACCGTCTACCACAGCAGCAATAGAACGGTCAGAAAGGAAACTTGAGATGAAGTTACAGAGAGAAGGATAGAAACCGTAGAAGGGTAGTTTGGAAATCAAAGCTTTGTGCCAGACTATCAAAAGCTTTTGATATGTCCAAGGCAACAGCAAAAGTTTCACCAAAATCTCTAAAAGAGGATGACCAAGACTCAGTAAGGAAAGCCAGAAGATCACCAATAAAGCGGCCTTGACGGAACCCATACTGGCGATCAGATAGAAGGTTGTGAAGTGATAGATATTTAAGAATCTTCGTGTTGAGGATAGATTCAAAAACTTTCGATAGGCAGGAAATTAAAGCAATAGAACGGTAGTTTGAGGGATTAGAACGGTCACCCTTTTTAGGAACAGGTTGAATGTAGGCAAACTTCCAGCAAGAAGGAAAGGTAGATGTTGACAGACAGAGCTGAAAGAGTTTGACTAGGCAAGGTGCAAGCACGGAGGCACAGTTTCGGAGAACAATAGGAGAGACCCCATCAGGTCCATAAGCCTTCCGAGGGTTTAGGCCAGCGAGGGCATGGAAAACATCATTGCGAAGAATTTTAATCTGGTTGAAACAGAGGAGGGAAAGAAGAAGAAGCAAAGTTATTGGAGATATTTTTGGCTAGATGCCAGAAATCATGAGGGGAGTTAGATCTTGGAAGGTTTTGACATTTTCTGTTAATGAAGGAGTTTTTGGCTAGTTGGAGAACAGACTTGGCATGGTTCCGGGCAGAAATATAAAGTGCATGAGATTCTGGTGATGGAAGGCTTAAGTACCTTTTGTGGGCCACCTCTCTATCATGTATGGCACGAGAACAAGCTGTATTAAACCAAGATTTAGAAGGTTTAGAACGAGAAAAAGAGTGAGGAATGTATGCCTCCATGCCAGACACTATCACCTCTGTTATGCGCTCAGCACACAAAGACGGGTCTCTGACACGGCATAAGCAGTAGTCATTCCAAGGAAAATCAGCAAAATACCTCCTCAGGTCTCCCCAACTAGCAGAGGCAAAACGCCAGAGGCACCTTCGCTTAGGGGGATCCTGAGGAGGGATTGGAGTCATAGGACAAGATAAAGATATGAGATTGTGATCGGAGGAGCCAAACGGAGAAGAAAGGGTGACAGCATAAGCAGAAGGATTAGAGGTCAGGAAAAGGTCAAGAATGTTGGGCGTATCTCCAAGACGGTCAGGAATAAGAGTAGGGTGTTGCACCAATTGCTCTAGGTCATGGAGGATAGCAAAGTTGTAGGCTAGTTCACCAGGATGGTCAGTGGAGGGAGAGGAAAGCCAAAGCTGGTGGTGAAAATTGAAGTCTCCAAGAATGGAGATCTCTGCAAAAGGGAAGAGGGTCAGAATGTGCTCCACTTTGGAAGTTAAGTAGTCAAAGAATTTCTTATAGTCAGAGGAGTTAGGTGAGAGGTATACAGCACAGATAAATTTAGTATGAGAGTGACTCTGTAGTCGTAGCCAGATGGTGGAAAACTCGGAAGATTCAAGAGCATGGGCACGAGAGCAGGTTAAGTCATTGCGCACATAAACGCAGCATCCAGCTTTGGATCGAAAATGAGGATAGAGAAAGTAGGAGGGTAGTAGTATGTGTCAGTTGCCTCAGACACCTGAGTTTCAGTGAGGAAAAGAAGATGAGGTTTAGAAGAGGAGAGGTGGTGTTCTACAGGTTGAAAATTAGATCTTAGACCGCGAATGTTGCAGAAGTTAATGAAGAAAAAGTTGAGGGGGGTGTCAAGACACTTAGGGTCGTCGACAGAAAGGCAGTCCGACCTGGGGACATTTATGGTCCCCTCCCCAGATGGGGACTCCGAGGCTGGTGTAGGAGTCGCCATGATGATTTTAAAATTTTTGAGTGAAGGGTGTGTGTGTTATTAGGTGCTTGTAGTTTTGTGTGGAGGAAGAGAGTTGTCTTTAGAGGGCAGGCTGTGACTGCCCCCTTGTGTTGTGAGACACAAAGGGAAACGTTCACTGAGGTCACAGCTGGGTTTAATGATAAGTTCACAGCACCCCCTGAACAGTGCTTTAGACCTCACTGGGAGTAATTATCGTTTCGGCAGGTGTCTACTGCCTCCTCCTGCCAACCTATATATATATATATATATATATATATATATATATATATATATATATATATATATATATATATATATATATATATATATATATATATATAAGTTACATGCTACAAAAAAAGCAGGGTGCAACCCCAAGCCTCCACCTCGATGAAAGGTGAAGCCACCTTACTTTTATTTATTTATTTATTTTCATATTTTACGCATAGTCTACTGTAACCAGTAGACTCTAGAGATGGAGCAGTCTTTTTTTTTTTTTTTTTGAACTCGATGGTAGGTTCAATTTCCTAATCATCATCTGGTAGCTTGATGATACCATACATAATTGTGTGATGTCCAGCTTTCTCTCTTCCTCTGCATAATATCATTCAAGGGTGGCTGCCGCGGCTGCCGCGGCTGTGTGCATATGCGTGCATTTAAGTGTATAATATACCCATCTGATGTGAAACGCCGATAGTGATGGTGAGCAATGGTGTTTGGAAAAATCATAGCCAACATTGCATGTAATAATATGTACTACACTATAGGTAAACGGGCGGAATGGCGGCGTACGATATGTTGGTGGTGCCTTTTGCCGCAAGGCGATCCACAAAATATTGTTCGTCCGCCGATGTTTACTCGTATTTATACACGACCCCGTGGTCAGGAGAGTGAAAATACAAAAAAGCCAGGTTAAGACCTTGTTAAACTTCTTTACCCGTTCTGGACTGCCTTCCGAGGTACAGTCAAAAGCAAGGGTCCAGTTTCATTTAGAAATTGTTTGCTCAAATAATGACTGAATGGAGGATTAGGCATGTTCTCTCCAGTACGTACCACCCTCAGTCACAAGGGGCCTTGGAGAGGCATCACCAAACTTTGAAAACCATGTTGAAGCCCTTTTGTTTAGGCCATGATATGGATTAGGATGAGGCGATTCTGTATGTGGTGTTTGCTGTGCAATAGGCACCTACTGAGTCGTTGGGATTCTCGCCAAATCAACTCGTCTTCGGACACCCTTTACGTAGCTCCTTAGATTGTGGTTTGGGACGGCCTGCTGTCGCCCCAGTTCGGGCCCATCAGAATTCTTGTTGGGGATGGTGATACGTACCCAGGACCGTCTGCTAAAAAGCCCTCGAGCTGGTTCAGTCGCACCTGGACCAGCCTCAGAGGAACACAAAGATGTACTATGACGGGAAGGCCAAATACCGGAGTTTCGCTCCCGTGGATGAGGTGTAGGTGTTGTTCCCGGTCGAAGGACAGCAGGTGGCTGCGCGTTACAGCGGTCCCTACGTAGTGAAGAAGTGAGTGGACGAATTAGATAATGTGGTTGCTGCTCCTGATCGGCGGAAGCGATCAGGAGCCTTGTTTCTGTTAGAAAAGCCTGCCAAACAATTTAGTCTCAGCTGTGGAAGCGGTCCCTTTAGTTTTATTTCTGAAAAATTATAGAGAAGAACCTGATGATTTTGTCATTTTGTACAAGCCGATTGTACCCACAGAGTATTGGGAACAGAATAGCTGAGTCACTTGGATGCAGGGTACCAGCGTGAGATGTTAGACCGTTTGGGAAAATATCTCTCGGTCTCCAGCAGTGTCCCGGGGAGGACGGTTCTTGTTGAACATGATATTGATGTAGGGGATTTCGGCCCTGTCAAACTGCCCCACCATCATGTAAATCCCCATAAACAACAACTGTTGAAGGAGGAGTTGAAGTATATGCTGAATAATGGCCTTATCAAACGGATCTATAGTGAGTGGAGTTCACCTGTCACCATCCTTTATTTATGAGTCGGGGCTGTAGGGATATGTAGAAGAAGAAAGGCTCCATCCCACTGTATGATTTGTTTTGACCCAACTTCCTCACTAAACCACTTGAATTTTCGAAACTTAAAGCGTTTGGGATGAGCGACCGGAGGGGAGGGAGGTGGACGTCTCACCAATCCCCCCTCCCCGGTTCCCACCCTTTTCCTCCCCGTCCCTCTCCATCACATGATCTCGCCTGCAAACGCGTCTTCTTTCCGCTGAGCCACGTGGGGCATCCCTTTGTTCAGCAGTTCGGCCTCTAGTCGCATGCAGTATGGATGTACTTAAGTTGTTGGGAGGGACAGAGTACTGACATGGGTTAAGGGTATATATTAGGGAGCGCTTATTAGCTGTTATTGTATATGAGCTAACAGCAGAACGCCCCTGCCGATTAAGTAGGATAAACACGGGGCTGTCTGTGTGTGTGTTTATTTATTTATTTATTTTTTTTTATTTAAGAGGGACACCGCCAAGGAGAACAAAAATCCAATAGAAAAAAAAAGCCCATGGAGATGCCGGTCCCCGAATAGGGTTCGAAACAGTACTCAAAAATTGAAGGAATTCAAGTCATAGGAAGGTAGAAATACAGAAGCAGGCAAGGAGTTTCAGAGTTTACCAGAGAAAGGGATAAATGATTGAGAATACTGGTTAATTCTTGCATTAAAGAGGTGTCTTGACACCCCCCTCAACTTTTTCTTCATTAACTTTTGCAACATTCGCGGTCTAAGATCTAATTTTCAATCTGTAGAACACCACCTCTCCTCTTCTAAACCTCATCTTCTTTTCCTCACTAAAACTCAGGTGTCTGAGGCAACTGACAGTAGCCCCTTTTCTGTTCCCTCCTACTTTCTCTATCCTCATTTTCGATCCAAAGCTGGATGCTGCGTTTATGTGCGCAATGACTTAACCTGCTCTCGTGCCCACGCTCTTGAATCTTCCGAGTTTTCCACCATCTGGCTACGACTACAGAGTCACTCTCATACTAAATTTATCTGTGCCATATACCTCTCTCCTAACTCCTCTGACTATAAGAAATTCTTTGACTACTTAACTTCCAAAGTGGAGCACATTCTGACCCTCTTCCCTTTTGCAGAGATCTCTATTCTTGGAGACTTCAATGTTCACCACCAGCTTTGGCTTTCCTCTCCCTTCACAGACCATCCTGGTGAACTAGCCTACAACTTTGCTATCCTCCATGACCTAGAGCAATTGGTGCAACACCCTACTCGTAATCCTGACCGTCTTGGAGATACGCCCAACATTCTTGACCTTTTCCTGACCTCTAATCCTTCTGCTTATGCTGGCACCCTTTCTTCTCCGTTTGGCTCCTCCGATCACAATCTCATATCTTTATCTTGTCCTATGACTCCAATCCCTCCTCAGGATCCCCCTAAGCGAAGGTGCCTCTGGCGTTTTGCCTCTGCTAGTTGGGGGGACCTGAGGAGGTATTTTGTTGATTTTCCTTGGAATGACTAATGCTTCCGTGTCAGAGACCCGTCTTTGTGTGCTGAGCGCATAGCAGAGGTGATAGTGTCTGGCATGGAGGCATACATTCCTCACTCTTTTTCTCGTCCTAAACCTTCTAAACATTGGTTTAACACAGCTTGTTCTCGTGCTATACTCGTACATGATAGAGAGGTGGCCCACAAAAGGTACTTAAGCCTTCCATCACCAGAATCTCATGCACTTTATATTTCTGCCCGGAACCATGCCAAGTCTGTTCTCCAACTAGCCAAAAACTCCTTCATTAACAGAAAATGTCAAAACCTTTCAAGATCTAACTCCCCTCATGATTTCTGGCATCTAACCAAAAATATCTCCAATAACTTTGCTTCTTCTTTCCCTCCTCTACTTCAACCAGATGGCACCACTGCTATCACATCTATTTCTAAAGCTGAACTCTTTGCTCAAACCTTTGCCAAAAACTCTACCTTGGACGATTCTGGGCTTGTTCCTCCCTCTCCTCCACCCTCTGACTACTTCATACCACCTATTAAAATTCTTCGCAATGATGTTTTCCATGCCCTCGCTGGCCTAAACCCTCGGAAGGCTTATGGACCTGATGGGGTACCTCCTATTGTTCTCCGAAACTGTGCCTCCGTGCTTGCACCTTGCCTAGTCAAACTCTTTCAGCTCTGTCTGTCAACATCTACCTTTCCTTCTTGCTGGAAGTTTGCCTACATTCAACCTGTTCCTAAAAAGGGTGACCATTCTAATCCCTCAAACTACCGTCCTATTGCTTTAATTTCCTGCCTATCTTAAGTTTTTTAATCTATCCTCAACACGAAGATTCTTAAACATTTATCACTTCACAACCTTCTATCTGATCGCCAGTATGGGTTCTGTCAAGGCCGCTCTACTGGTGATCTTTTGGCTTTCCTTACTGAGTCTTGGTCATCCTCTTTTAGAGATTTTGGTGAAACTTTTGCTGTTGCCTCGGACATATCAAAAGCTTTTGATAGAGTCTGGCACAAAGCTTTGATTTCCAAACTACCCTCCTACGGTTTCTATCCTTCTCTCTGTAACTTCATCTCAAGTTTCCTTTCTGACCGTTCTATTGCTGCTGTGGTAGACGGTCAATGTTCTTCTCCTAAATTTATTAACAGTGGTGTTCCTCAGGGTTCTGTCCTGTCACCCACTCTCTTCTTATTATTCATTAATGATCTTCTAAACCAAACTTCTTGTCCTATCCACTCCTACGCTGATGATACCACCCTGCACTTTTCCACGTCTTTTCATAGACGTCCAACCCTTCAGGAGGTAAACATATCACGCAGGGAAGCCACAGAACGCCTGACTTCTGATGTTTCTAAAATTTCTGATTGGGGCAGAGCAAACTTGGTATTGTTCAATGCCTCAAAAACTCAATTCCTCCATCTATCAAGTCGACACAACCTTTCAGACAACTATCCCCTCTTCTTCAATGACACTCAACTGTCCCCCTCTTCTACACTGAACATCTTCGGTCTGTCCTTTACTTATAATCTCAACTGGAAACTTCACATCTCATCTCTAGCTAAAACAGCTTCTTTGAAGTTAGGTGTTCTGAGACGTCTCCGCCAGTTTTTCTCACCCCCCCAGCTGCTAACTCTGTACAAGGGCCTTATCCGTCCATGTATGGAGTATGCTTCACATGTCTGGGGGGGTTCCACTCATACTGCTCTTCTAGACAGGGTGGAATCAAAAGCTTTTCGTCTCATCAACTCCTCTCCTCTAACTGACTGTCTTCAGCCTCTCTCTCACCGCCGCAATGTTGCATATCTAGCTGTCTTCTACCGCTATTTTCATGCTAATTGCTCTTCTGATCTTGCTAACTGCATGCCTCCCCTCCTTCCGCGGCCTCGCTGCACAAAACTTTCTTCTTTCTCTCACCCCTATTCTGTCCACCTCTCTAACGCAAGAGTTAACCAGTATTCTCAATCATTTATCCCTTTCTCTGGTAAACTCTGGAACTCCCTGCCTGCTTCTGTATTTCCACCTTCCTATGACTTGAATTCTTTCAAGAGGGAGGTTTCAAGACACTTATCCACCAATTTTTGACCGCTGCTTTGACCCTTTTATGGGACTGGCATTTCAGTGGGCATTTTTTTTTTATTAGATTTTTGTTGCCCTTGGCTAGTGTCCTTCCTACATAAAAAAAAAGAAGAACAGAATTGGAGTAAGAGAAAGTAGAAAGTCTTGATGAATAATAGTAAGAGAGTGGGTGACAGGGCACAACCCTATGGGACACTACTGTTAATAGATTTAGGAAAACAGTGACCGTCTACCACAGCAGCAAAAGAATGGTCAGAAAGGAAACTTGAGATGAAGTTACAGAGAGAAGGATAGAAACCGTAGAAGGGTAGTTTGGAAATGAAAGCTTTGTGCCAGACTCTATCAAAAGTTTTTAATATGTCTAAGGCAACAGCAAAGGTTTCACCAAAATCTCTAAAAGAGGATGACCAAGACTCAGTAAGAAAAGCCAGAAGATCACCAGTAGAACGGCCTTGATGGAACCCATACTGGCGATCAGGTTGTGAAGTGACATGTGTTTAAGAAAAAAACTTTAGATAGGACGGTAGATGAGGGATTAGAACGGTCATCCTTTTCAGGAACAGGCTGAATGTAGGCAAACTTCCAGCAAGAAGGAAAGGTAGATGTTGACAGACAGAGTTGAAAGAATTTCACTAGGCAAGATGCAAGCACGGCGGCGCAGTTTCGGAGAACGATAGGAGGGACCCCATCAGGTCCATAAGCCTTCCGAGAGCTTAGACCAGCAAAGGCATGGAAAACATCATTGTGGAGAATTTTAACAGGTAGCATGAAGTAGTCAGAGGGTGGAGGAGAGGCAGGAACAAGCCCTGAATCATCCAAGGTAAAGTTTTTAACAAAGGTTTGAGCGAAAAGTTCAGCTTTAAGTGATGATGTGATAGCAGTTGTCCCATCTCGTTGAAATAAAGAAGGGAAAGAAGAAAAAGCAAAGTTATTGGAAATGTTTTTGGCTAGACGCCAGAAGTCACGAAGGGAGTTAGATTTTGAAAGATTTTGACATTTTCAATTAATGAAGGAGTTTTTGACTCGTTGGAGAACAGACTTGACATAGTTTCAGGTAGAAATATAAAGTGTATGAAATTCTGGTGATGGATAGCTCAAGTACCTTTTGTGGGCCACCTCTTTATCACGTATAGCACGAGAACATGTTATGTTAAACCAAGGTTTGGAAGGTGTGGAATGAGAAAAAGATCAATGAATGTACACCTCCATGCCAGACACTTTTACCTTTGTTATGCGCTTGGCACACAGAGACAGGTCTCTGACACGGAAACAGTAATCATTCCAAGGAAAATCACCAAAATACCTCCTCAGGTCCCCCAAACTAGCAGAGACAAAACACCAAAGGCACCTCCGCTTTGCTGGATCCTGAGGAGGGATTGGGTCGATAGGATAAGATACAGATATGAGATTGTGATCAGAGGAGCCCAATAAAAATGCGAGGGTAATAGCATAAGCAGAAGCATTAGAAGTTAGAAAAAGGTGAAGAATGTTGGGCGTATCTCCAAGACGGTCAGGAATACGAGTCATGGAGGATAGCAAAGTTGAAAGCTAATTCACCAGAATGATCAGCGAAGGAAGAGGAAAGCCAAAGCTGGTGTGAACATTGAAGTCTCCAAGAATGGAGGAGATCTTTGGAAGTTAAGTAGTCAAAGAATGTCTTATAGTCAGAGGAGTTAGTTAAGAGGTGTATAGCACAGATAAATTTAGTTTAAGAGTGATCCGTAGTCGTGTAGTCGTAGCCAGATGGTGGAAAACTCGAAAGATTCAAGAGCGTGGGCACGAGAACAAGTTAAGTCGTTGCGCGCATAAACGCACCATCCAGCTTTGGAATGAAAATGAGGATAGAGAAAGTAGGAGGAAACAGAAAAGTGGCTATTGTCAGCTGCCTC
Organism: Scylla paramamosain; assembly: GCF_035594125.1. Taxonomy (NCBI): domain Eukaryota; kingdom Metazoa; phylum Arthropoda; class Malacostraca; order Decapoda; family Portunidae; genus Scylla; species Scylla paramamosain. Next base: position 5,994,324 of record NC_087197.1, read on the forward strand.
AGACACCTGTGTTTTAGCGAGGAAAAGAAGATGGAGTTTAGTGGAGGAGAAGTGGTGTTCTGCAGATTGAAAATTAGATCTAAGACCGCGAATGTTGCAGAAATTAATGATGAAAAAAAATAGAGGGGGGTGTCAAAACACTTAGTTTCGATACCAGAAAAGCACTCCGACCTGGGGACATTTGTGGTCCTCTCCCCAGATGGGGACTCGAGGCTTGTGTAGGAGTCGCTATGATAATTTTGAATTTTGAATGAAAGGTGTGTGTGTAATTAGGTGCTTATAGTTTTGTGTGAAGGAAGAGAGTTGTCTTAAGAGAGCAGGCTGTGACTGCCCTCTTGTGTTGTGAGACACAAAGGGAAACTTTCAGTGAAGTCAGCACTTCCTGATCCAGTGCTTTAGACTTCACTGGGAGTTATTATCGTTTCTGCAGATGCCTTTCTGCCTCCTCCGAGAGGAGGCCAGCAAACTCATGATGACCATAAGTCCCTCTCACCCATCCCCTCATTGTGTGGTGTTGGGGAACCGGGTGTGGTTTCCTGACCTTTGGCTTCGTGTGTTGTATTGTATTTGCCATTTTATGCTTTCTGTGACTTGAACTCCTTCAAGAGGGAGGTTTCAAGACACTTATCCTTAAATGTTTAACCACCGCCTTGGACCAGCATCTCAGTGAGCTTTTTTTTTTTTTTCATTAGATTTTTTGTTACCCTTGGCCGGTGTCCCTCCTATATATAAAAAAAAAAATAAAAATAAAAAATAAATATGGATTATTTAGTTTATGAAACCATGTAGTGCTACGAACGGTTCGGATTTTAAATTAATAGTCTGGGTTTCACATACATATCACATCATCTGAGAACATAGCTTTGCGGCATTGTCATGTGGGTCGAACATCTAAGGTCAGGTGACTCAGGTCAGAGAGAGGGGTGGCTCAGCCTCTTAGAGATCACTCCCTCGTAGGCCGCCACCCACGATGGAAGCAACGCCCAATCGCTCGCGTGTTAACACAGGAAACATCTATAAAAAAAATAAGTAAATAAATAAAATAAACAAATAAGAAAAAAAACTTTGACTTTTACTTCTAAGGTGATGTGGAAAAGAAGTCGAAACACGAACAAATAAATTATAGAGTGGTGATTGAGAGAGAGAGAGAGAGAGAGAGAGAGAGAGAGAGAGAGAGAGAGAGAGAGAGAGAGAGAGAGAGAGAGAGAGATGATGATGATGATGAGATCGCCTGTTCTTTCCACCAAGATGTTAAACCGATAATTGGTCCTGTAGAGACATAACAACGCAGCTCATAAGGAATTCCCCTACTCGGCCAATGCACAAACGTTCTCCCAACAGTAAAAGAGTGTAGTGCTTGAGTTAGACTTGGTCGTGGAGGTTAGCCCATGGGTTATTATAGCCTCATATTTGTGGTTTCATTTATGATTCTTTCTCCCAGGCACGTGGCTTGGTGGTCCTTTTTCAGTAGTGAAAGAAACTGTTGTTATATTTTGCTTATTTTTTCCTTATTTTTTCCTTATATTTTCCTTATTTAGGCTGAGATAGGGTGGCGACGTCTGAGGCTTACAGTTATTTGCGACCAATGAATTGCCTGGATGCATATTGCATTCGTCCCACACTAGGCTACAAGGGAGGTAGCCTATGGAAAAGCTAACTCGTATCATGGTAACTGTAATGGGAGCTGGAATCTGGTTGTGATATATATATATATATATATATATATATATATATATATATATATATATATATATATATATATATATATATATATATATATATATATATATATATATATATATATATATATATATATATATATATATATATATATATATATATATATATATATATATATATATTGTGATAGGGAACTACCTTAAGCCTGTACAATATCGTAAATATAATTTTTATTTTCAAAGTACCAAGTAACTACCCTTAGAGGAAAGTAACAGTTAATTCTGGGTAATGACTGCTATAGTGTTTAGTGGGGAACTGCCGTAGTGGAATTAATTTGGTGCATTTAATATGGGAATTGGAAACTTTGATGCCTATTTGGTACGCCTGACGGTTTTGGCTGACAGAAGCACATCGGGACTGGTGGTGGTGGTGCAGGTTGTGCTCCCACACCGAGGACGGGACTTATTCTAAGGTGTTGTATGTTAAGTCTGCTCAAGTGTAGGATCTGACTTTCTTTTTTTTTATCTAGAGTTATTTGGCATTTTGTGTACTTGCAACTGGATTAGGTATATTGGTGGTAAATTGCTTTATTTAAGTTGTATCTGTGAAGCCTATTGACAGTTGGTGATAGGCGTGACTGCGTGAATCGCGATTAATGGTGATGGTGTTTTGTGTTTTTCATGTATTAGGTTAAAGATATTATATGTAACTGTTCTCTATACATTTAATTATACAAAAAAAAAAAAAAAAAAAACTCACGTTTGTTGTATTCTCTCTGAGGGTTGGAGTGTGAGATTTTTTCTTGTTTCGTGTCTGTGCATCATACAGTCCACCCTCGCCTCCCACCTTGCTGGAGGAGTGATGGCGCCACAGATAATGAGAGCCTATCCGGGATATTTCTCGTTGGTATGGTTGGTTGCTGCTGTTGATTACCTGTTGTTAACTACTCTGGCTAAATTTTAATGATTAAAAAACTTGGAGCCTTTATTGCTAGTTAATGATTTGGATTATGGTACATGTTAAATTACTGGCTCTTAATTATTATGAAGTTATAACTATCTACCTTTAATTTGTTTCACATTTAGCTTGCATTGTGTATGTGATTTTTTTTTTTTTTAAGCATTTGAGATGGAGCTCAATGTGAAAGAATTCATTTTCAACCCATTTGTTGAGTTATTGCAGACAAGGAAAATAAGCAAAACCGATTGAGTAGAACTAGCTAGTCACTATCAAGTAGTAATTAAATCATACTGGAGGAAAATGGAGGCGAAAAATGCTGTGTTACGGAAGTTAGTTGATAGCAAAGTTCTTGATGAAGGTGTTTTAGCCTGGTATGAGACTGAGGAAGCCTCTGAGGACAAGGTTATCCGACTTCTTAAGTTGAAAGTGGAGAGAGAGAGAGAGAGAGAGAGAGAGAGAGAGAGAGAGAGAGAGAGAGAGAGAGAGAGAGAGAGAGAGAGAGAGAGAGAGAGAGAGGCTTAAAGATAGAGAAAGGGAAAGAGAATTTCAGTTGATTTACCTCGAGAAGAAGGCTCAATTAATGGATGGAGATGAATATGATAAAAAAGAACCCTACTTTGACTTGTGATGAAAAAAATCCAGATGAATTCTGGGATCTTTTGAATTTGAGATCATTTCAAATTCTTTAAAGTGGCCTAGTGATTATTGGCCGTTAATTCATACAGCCCTAAAAGGTAAAGATCGCTCTACCTACTTGTCTTTGTCTGTTTCTCAGCGATCTAACTATACAGTAGTTAATGAAGCCATAATGAACTGTTATGAATTAACTGCCCGGGCTCATAGACTGAAGTTTAGGAACTCTATGAAAGAACCCAGCCAGACTTTTATTGAATATGCTCATGTAGTATGAAAGCTCAGAGAAAGATGGATATCTGCCAGTAAGTACATTTAATGAGGTGCTTGAACTAATTGCACTTGAGCAATACTTAAGAGGAATGAGTCCCGAAGTCCGTACATATTTATGTCAGAAATAAGTAACAGAACTAGAAAGAGCTGCAATTCTAGCTGAGAATTACAGTTTAATTAATTTCCCTAAGAAAACTTACTATTCTACCAAACCAGTCCCATCTGTTCCTCATCAGGGTGGTAAATCCGTGTCTTTGCCGGTGAATAATATTTCCAGTAATTCTGTTAGACCAGAGTCAGGATTCATTGCTAAGATTCAGTGGTTTACAATCTGCTCAAAAGACCAATATTCAGTGGGGAGGATCAATGTGTTTCTATTGCAAGAAACCAGGGAATATGATTGCCGAATGTACTAAAAGACTATACAATCTTCAAAATAAGAATAATCTGAAACTTAACTTTTTTTCCCAGACACTTTTGATCCATCAAGTGTTCCAGGTGAACCAGTGTGTAAGGATCCTCAGTTGTCTTTCAAACCATTTAAATTTGGTGGATTTTTATCTCAAACAAGATAGTGAAGTAGTACCTGTTCAGATGATGAGGGATACTGGAGCCTCACATGATATAAATGTAAAAGGGTCAGTGCCTTTCTTAAATGAAACTTATACTGGTAAAAGTGTTGTCATGAGAGGACTAGGTGGAACTATCACTGTCCCCTTGTGTCGTATATATATCTGAAGTCAGATCTTGTTTCCAAGCCAGTGGTGGTAGGGGTACAGGAATCGTTGCCAGTCGATGGCGTATCATTTTTACTAGGGAATGATATTGCTGGCAGTCTTGTTGTTCCAGACCCTGCTGTAACTAATAAGCCACTAAACATAAGTCCAACTGCTAAATGTTGACCAACTGCTAAATGTTGAGAAACTGTATCCTAATCTTTATCCCTAGTGTGCTGTCACTCGCAGTCAAGTTAAACGTGAATTGTCAAATCAACCTTCAGTGCAGAATGCTGAAAGCTCTAACGAGTTGGGCATTAATGACTTGTTTTCCGAAATGGAGTCACATGGCGGTGAATCATTTGATTCCGGAGTAATCATATATCCTGAATACAGTAGAGAAGTGGAATCAAAGGTATCTGCAGAGAAGCGCAAGATGAACAATATTCCTGTTACTCGTGATATGTTGATTAATGCCCCCCAAGAAATGACCCTAAGCCACTTTCTTTTATGTCCAGAGCTGTTGATGTAGGAGAAATTGCAGACACACCTGTATGCATTTATATCAAGTCAGGCATACCCGTGTGTAAGTTTCGACCCCTTGAAGTCCCTGCCAGTGAGACATGGAGGGAAGTTCACCAGATTGTTGTACCCGCTATTATAAAGGTAATGTGTTACAGCTTGCCCATAACCACATAGGAGGACATCTTGGGGTTAAGAAAACCTCGGACAAAATCCTTAGGTGTTTCTATTGGCCAGGGATAACTCCTGATGTTGCAGAATACCGTAAATCTTGTCATACATTTCAACTGTCTGGTAGACCTAATCAGGGCATTAAACCTGCTCCCCTTTACCCAATTCCTGTAATGAATGAACCTTTTGCTAAGATAATAATTGATGTTGTGGGTCCTCTACCCAAAACTAGGAGTAGTAATGAATATCTATTGACCATCATGTTTACCACAATCCAGAAGCTATCCCCTTAAGACGTATTACATCCAAATCAATCACATCTGTGCTGACTAGATTTCTCACTCAGTTTGGTCTACCTCGTATAGTACAGTCGGATCAGGGCAGTAATTTTACTTCAGGTATCTTTCAGCAAGTCATGGCCACCTAGGGCATAAAACAGTATTTAGATTGTGCATACCATCCTGAAAGTCAAGGTGCTCTTGAGCATTTTCACCAAACACTCAAGAGCATGCTGACTAAATTTTGTTAAGGAAATACATGTGACCGAGATTAAGGTATTCCATATGTAATGTATGCTATCAGAATTGCGAAACAGGAGAGTCTTGGACATTCACCTTACGAGTTGTTATTTAAAAGATATATCAGAGGACCACTAAAGCTGCTACAGGAAAGTTGGCTAGATGAACATGATTCAGTTATTCTTAGTGAATATGTAGTAACAATGAAGAATTGACTGAGAAACGCCCAAAAAATTTGCTAAAGAAAACTTGGTAGAAGCTCAGTCAGAAATGAAGACACAATATGTTAAAGATTCAGTACATAGATCATTTCAGCCAGGAGATAAAGTGTTGCTATTTATGCCATTAAGGAGGTTTCCTCTCCAAGCAAAATACCAAGGGCCGTTTGAAATAATGTTATTGCTGCACCTGGTAGGTGGAAAGAGAAGAGATTAGTCCATATAAATCTCCTAAAGGAATATTACCCAAGGAATGATGTAAACTTGGTGTATGTCAAACAAGATCTTAACAGTGCTGAGGAATGGAAAGACCAAGATGACTGTGATGATTTTATGAGTGGAAAATAGGTCAAGTTAAAAACTCTGATATACTTCATGAACCTTGTATTAAGACCAGTCATTTACTTCAGGAACAGACGACGGAGCTGCATGAACTGCTGGAAGAGTTTAGAGAGATTTTTGCAGATGTGTCCAAACCCAGTCCTGTTGTCATGTATGAGGTTCGGTTGGTGGAGGGTGCTGTTCCTATCAAACAGTCGCCCTATCGACAGATCCTGAAAGAAGAAATCCAGTTCCTGCTTCAACATGGTCTAGCAGAACCAAGCAACAGTGAGTGGGCCTCCCCATGTACACTTGTGGCCAAGCCTGATGGAAGTTTTCGCTTGTGCACAGAAAGTAAGTCAGCTCACCCAAGCAGACATTATAGACTCGGTGAGGAATTCTGCTTACGTCGCGAAGCTGGATCTCCTTAAGGGTTATTACCAAATACCCCTTTCAGAGGAGGCCAAGAAGATATCTGTCTTTGTGACTCCTGAAAGCCTCTACCAGTACACTGTCCTTCCCTTTGGGATGCGAAACGCCCCGGAAGTCTTCCAGAGGCTAATGTCAGTAGTTATCACAGGCCTTGAAGGGGTGAGCATGTAACTGGATGATCTGATGGCATACTCCTCTTCCTGGCCCCAACATCTTGCAGCATTGAAAGCCCTCTTTCAACGTCTATCAGATGCCAAGCTTATAGTGAATTTAACCAAGAGTGAATTCGGGTATGCGCGGATTACCTTCCTGGAACATGAAGTGGGTGGAGAAATTGTCGCACCTGTTGCAGCCAAGGCGGATGCTATCTGTAAGCAATCGGAAAGCTGTACAGCGATTTTTGGGGATGGCTGGCTATTATGGACGATTCTGCCCGAACTTCTCGATAGTTGCTGCTCCACTCACAGACCTTGTCAGCCCTCACAAGAAGTTTGTGTGGTCGCCTGTATGTCAGACGGCATATGATAACATCTGCCCTCTACCGGTTACAACGCCGGTCCTGAGAGCACCTGATTTTCATCCTCCATTCCAAGTACAAATGGATGCAAGTGATGTTGGTGCTGGTACTGTACTGTTACAGACTGATGACAATAACATCATGCATCCAGTATGTTACACATCAACAAAGTTCAAATCTTACCAAAAAAATTACAGCACTACAGAAAAAAAAAAAAAAAAAAGCTGTTGCCTTACTGATGGTCCTACAAAAGTTTGACATGTATCTTGGTAACACTATTCAAAAATCTATAGCGTAGAGTTACCATAATCCACTGCAATTTGTGTCTCGCATGAAGAATAATATGGAAATAAAACACATAAGAGTTGCTTATTGCGGACGCTTTGTCACGCTCTTCTGATTAATTCAAACAGCAGTGTTTTAATTTTAAGGGTGGGTGTGTGATAAGGAATTCCCTTAAGACTTTACAGTATTGTAGATATAATTTTGATTTTCGAGGTATCAGGTAACTACCTTTAGAGGAAAGTAACAATTAATTCCAGGTAAAGATTGTTATTGTGTTTAGTGGGGAACTGCCATGGTGAAATTAATTTGGTGTATTTGATATGGGAATTGGAAACTTTGATGTCTTCTTATTTTCGTGTTATTAGTACCCTGCTTTTTACATTACGTGATTATAAAAAAAAAATATATATATATATATATATATATATATATATATATATATATATATATATATATATATATATATATATATATATATATATATATATATATATATATATATATATATATATATATATATATATATATATATATATATATATATATATATATATATATATATATATATATATATATATATATATATATATATATATATATATATATATATATATATATATATATATATATATATATATATATATATATACTCGTAACTAGGCCGCTAGGACATCGATGAATGGCAAAGTAAAGAAATGTCTGAAATCAAAGCGTCTTGCTGGAGATCAGTTAAAGAAGGAAAGTAAGTTTGGAAGGTTTGGAACGTTGAGTCACTGTACTCGTAGGTTGCTCGCAGAGCTCCCAAATAATTTCTGAAGCCGGGTACACACACATGAACAGAACAGTGTAACTTAACTCGGTCATGTAACAAAAATGTCAGTGTGTATGGAACCTCATAGCTTCATTGTGTTACACCCGAACGAAATTTATGTTATGCGTTACGGTTTCCTCCCGTCCTGCCAAATGTCAGTAACACCAAAGTATGCTACAGGGTGAGGTTATGGAGTGTGTGGATGGGACGTGTGTTCGACGTGTATCAGCAGGTTACTCCTAGTCTTCTTTCCTTTAATTTTTTCGCTGTATATTAATGTATATAAATTAAAGCGGTAATTATGATAGGTAAGTTACTATGAACAATACAGCCTCCAATTATGGACTGACTCCGACGTTTGTACACCTTGTTAGGCGCATCATTGCGCAATACGGCCTTTTAACAATGCGGTATTATGTAAATGTGTATATCCGACTGAAAGCCACGTTCGTACTAACCTGTCACACCGTCCCGTGCTCTGTTGGCGACTCTGTGAAGGTCTATTTAGGTAGAAAATTGTAATGATCTACATGATATAGTACTGTACTTTGGATCTTCATTTTCCCTTATTGTTTCTCCTTTCAGGAAGAACAAGTCTGTGGGGCATTGTAACCTGTCGGTGGCTGACGTCTCTCACTCATGTTTACCTTAATGTGTTAAAACCTAACTTCCAAAATTATACAAATGAAGTGGATTATCTAACAGAAGACGAATACACTTTCATTGATTCGTCATTGCCTTCCTGTCCTTTGACTGTACTCCTTCTAGAAGAAAAAGAAGACAGCGTTTTATTTGAAAAGGTAAGTATATATATATATATATATATATATATATATATATATATATATATATATATATATATATATATATATATATATATATATATATATATATATATATATATATATATATATATATATATATATATATATATATATATATATATATATATATATATATATATATATATATATATATATATATATATATATATATATATATATATATATATATATATATATATATATATATATATAAAGTAATTGGGTGTCAGGCGGACAAGCACTTTTTTTTTTATGTAGGAAGGACACTGGCCAAGGGCAACAAATATCCAATAAAAAAATATGCCCACTGAAATGCCAGTCCCATAAAAGGGTCAAAGCAGTGGTCAAAAATTGGTGGATAAGTGTCTTGAAACCTCCCTCTTGAAGGAATTCAAGTCATAGGAAGGTGGAAATACAGAAGCAGGCATGGAGTTCCAGAGTTTACCAGAGAAAGGGATGAATGATTGAGAATACTGGTTAACTCTTGCGTTAGAGAGGTTGACAGAATAGGGGTGAGAGAAAGAAGAGTCTTGTGCAGCGAGGCCGCGGAAGGAGGGGAGACATGCAGTTACCAAGATCAGAAGAGCAGTTAGCATGAAAATAGCGGTAGAAGACAGCTAGATATGCAACATTGCGGCGGTGAGAGAGAGGCTGAAGACAGTCAGTTAGAGGAGAGGAGTTGATGAGACGAAAAGCTTTTGATTTCACCCTGTCTAGAAGAGCAGTATGAATGAAACCCCCCCTAGACATGTGAAGCATACTCCATACATGGACGGATAAGGCCCTTGTACAGAGTTAGCAGCTGTGGGGGTGAGAAAAACCGGCGGAGACGTCTCAGAACACCTAACTTCATAGACTCTGTTTTAGCTAGAGATGAGATGTGAAGTTTCCAGTTCAGATTATAAGTAAAGGACAGGCCGAGGATGTTCAGTGTAGAAGAGGGGGACAGTTGAGTGTCATTGAAGAAGAGGGGATAGTTGTCTGGAAGGTTGTGTCGAGTTGATAGATGGAGGAATTGAGTTTTTGAGGCATTGAACAATACCAAGTTTGCTCTGCCCCGATCAGAAATTTTAGAAAGATCAGAAGTCAAGCGTTCTGTGGCTTCCCTGCGTGATATGTTTACCTCCTGAAGGGTTGGACGTTTATGAAAAGACGTGGAAAAGTGCAGGGTGGTATCATCAGCGTAGGAGTGGATAGGACAAGAAGTTTGGTTTAGAAGATCATTAATGAATAATAAGAAGAGAGTGGGTGACAGGACAGAACCCTGAGGAACACAGTTGTTAATAGATTTAGAAGAAGAACAGTGACCGTCTACCACAGCAGCAATAGAACGGTCAGAAAGGAAACTTGAGATGAAGTTACAGAGAGAAGGATAGAAACCATAAGAGGGTAGTTTGGAAATCAAAGCTTTGTGTCAGACTCTATCAAAAGCTTTTGATATGTCGAAGGTAACAGCAAAAGTTTCACCAAAATCTCTAAAAGAGGATGACCAAGACTCAGTAAGGAAAGCCAGAAGATCACCAGTAGAGCGGAACGGAACCAATACTTGACGGAACCCATACTGGCGATCAGATAGAAGTTTGTGAAGTGATAGGTGTTTAAGAATCTTTGTGTTGAGGATAGATTCAAAAACTTAAGATAGGCAGGAAATTAAAGCAATAGGACGGTAGTTTGAGGGATTAGAACGGTCACCCTTTTTAGGAACAGGTTGAATGTAGGCAAACTTCCAGCAAGAAGGAAAGGTAGATGTTGACAGACAGAGCTGAAAGAGTTTGACTAGGCAAGGTGCAAGCACGGAGGCACAGTTTCGGAGAACAATAGAAGGGACCCCATCAGGTCCATAAGCCTTCCAAGGGTTTAGGCCAGCGAGGGCATGGAAAGCATCATTGCGAAGGATTTTAATACGTGGCATGAAGTAGTCAGAGGGTGGAGGAGAGGGAGGAACAAGCCCAGAATCGTCCAAGGTTGAGTTTTTAGCAAAGGTTTGAGCAAAGAGTTCAGCTTTAGAAATAGATGTGATAGCAGTGGTGCCATCTGGTTGAAATAGAGGAGGGAAAGAAAAAAAAAAAAGTTATTGGAGATATTTTTGGTTAGATGCCAGAAATCACGAGGGGAGTTAGATCTTAAAAGGTTTTGACATTTTCTGTTAATGAAGGAGTTTTTGGCTAGTTGGAGAACAGACTTGGCATGGTTCCGGGCAGAAATATAGAGTACATGAGATTCTGGTGATGGAAGGCTTAAGTACCTTTTGTGGGCCACCTCTCTATCATGTATAGCACGAGAACAAGCTGTGTTAAACCAAGGTTTAGAAGATTTAGGACGAAAAAAAGAGAGAGGAATGTATGCCTCCATGCCAGACACTATCACCTCTGTTATGCGCTCAGCACACAAAGACGGATCTCTGACACAGAAGCAGTAGTCATTCCAAGGAAAATCAGCAAAATACTTCCTCAGGTCCCCCCAACTAGCAGAGGCGAAACGCCAGAGGCACCTTCGCTTAGGGGGATCCTGAGGAGAGATTGGAGCGATAGGACAAGATAAAGATATGAGATTGTGATCGGAGGAGCCCAACGGAGAAGAAAGGGTGACAGCATAAGCAGAAAGATTAGAGGTCAGGAAAAGGTCAAGAATGTTGGGCGCATCTCCAAGACAGTCAGGAAAACGAGTAGGGTGTTGCACCAGTTGCTCTAGGTCATGGAGGATAGCAAAGATGTAGGCTAGTTCACCAAGATGGTCAGTGAAGGGAGAGGAAAGCCAAAGCTGGTGGTGAACATTGAAGTCTCCAAGAATGGAGATCTCTGCAAAAGGGAAGAGGGTCAGAATGTGCTCCACTTTGGAAATTAAGTAGTCAAAGAATTTCTTATAATCAGAGGAGTTAGGTGAGAGGTATACAGCACAGATAAATTTAGTATGAGAGTGACTCTGTAGTCGTAGCCAGATGGTGGAAAACTCGGAAGATTCAAGAGCGTGGGCACGAGAGCAGGTTAAGTAATTGCACACACAAACGCAGCATCCTGCTTTGGATCAAAAATGAGGATAGAGAAAGTAGGAAGGAACAGAAAAGGGGCTACTGTCAGTTGCCTCAGACACCTGAGTTTCAGTGAAGAAAAGAAGATGAGGTTTAGAAGAGGAGAGGTGGTGTTCTACAGATTGAAAATTAGATCTTAGACCGCGAATGTTGCAGAATTTAATGAAGAAAAAGTTGATGGGGGTGTCAAGACACTTAGGGTCATCGACAGAAAGGCAGTCCGACCTGGGGAAATTTATGGTCCCCTCCCCAGATGGGGACTCCGGGGCTGGTGTAGGAGTCGCCATGATGATTTTAAAATTTTTGAGTGAAGGGTGTGTGTGTTATTAGGTGCTTGTAGTTTTGTGTGGAGAAAGAGAGTTGTCTTTAGAGGGCAGGCTGTGACTGCCCCCATGTGTTGTGAGACACAAAGGGAAACGTTCAGTGAGGTCACAGCTGGGTTTAATAAGTTCACAGCACCCCCTGAACAGTGCTTTAGACCTCACTGGGAGTAAATATCGTTTTGGCAGGTGTCTACTGCCTCCTCCTTAAAGGAGGCGTCAGATGTCTTCTCTTTCTCTCTCCTCTCTCTTTCTCGTCTTCTCATCGTCTTTCTTCTCATCATCTTTCTATTTCCTTTCCTTCTATCTCGCTGTGTATAACCATATATATATATATATATATATATATATATATATATATATATATATATATATATATATATATATATATATATATATATATATATATATATATATATATATATATATATATATATATATATATATATATATATATATATATATATATATATATATATACTCGTACAGGGTGTAACGTGAGTTTCTGGAAATACTGAAAGAGGTGAAAGAACATGTAATACTAAGTACAAAATGTTCTATACAAATATGCATTTTAAGGCTTTGTTTACCCATCAGAGGAGCTGAAGATATATGGGACTTGCTGGTGTGCTGTGCGTGTAGCTATGAGGTGACAGACAGACGGTTGCACTGTCACAGCCTCGGAGGTGCCACTTGGTCAAATTACGAATGGTTTAATCTTATTTTTTGCAAGCTATGGAATATTACAGTATTTTATAACAAGACAAAAGGTATTAAAAAGCATGTTATTTATCAATGAGCATTACACAACAAAATTATTGGGGTGATTAAAAGGACTCCCGTAAAATGCTACGTAGCATCATCGAAGCGAGGGAGGAAGGGGGAGCGAGTCCGAGCGACCTTGAAAACAGCTGAGTGATGATGCCACATAGCATTTTACAGGAGTACTTTTAATCACCGCAATAATGTTGTCTTGTTATAGTTACCGGTAAATTACATGCTTATTAATGCCATTTGTCATGTTATAAGATACCGCAATATTCCACAGTTTGCAAAAATAAGATTAAACCATTCATAATTTGACCAAGTGGCACCTCCGAGGCTACGACAATGCAACCGTCTGCCTGTCACCTGATAGCTACAGGTAGAGCACACCCGCGAGTCTCATGCATATTTCAGTTCCTCTGATGGGTAAAAAAAGCCTTAAAATGCATGTGTATAGAACATTTTCTACTTAGAATTACACGTTCTTTCACCTCTTGCAGAAACTCGCGTTACACCCTATATATATATATATATATATATATATATATATATATATATATATATATATATATATATATATATATATATATATATATATATATATATATATATATATATATATATATATATATATATATATATATATATATATATATATATATATATATATATATATATATATATATATATATATATATATATATATATATATATATATATATATATATATATATATATATATATATATATATATATATATATATATATATATATATATATATATATATATATATATATATATGCTTGCGCACAGCGAGATAAAAAGAAGGGAAATAGACAGATGATGAGTAGAAAGACGATGAGGAAAAGAGAAAGAAAGAGGAGAGAGCAAGAGAAGGTATCAGATGCCTGAGGCGCAATAAACGCTTGCCTGCCTCCCACCGGATTATTTTAAAAATTTGGAGAATATAGTTACTCTCCTTCCCAAATTGAATTTATCTACCTAATTTTGTTCACTCATGCTGAGTTATCTAGTTGAAAAGTTCATCTTGCCTATAGAGTAATTACAATTCATGTAACTTTTGTAATTTAGTCACAACAATTTTTGAAAGATAAGTCTCCGTTGCCCTCCGCCGGTAGGGAGTGAAGCAAGGCGGGCGGCGATGCGTCACTCCCTTCTCTACCCTGTATCCCCTTCCAATCCCCCAAGCCAGGTGGGACATTCCTTTGTTCGTCAGTCAGATTTCTGTTCACATGAGGAAAAAATGTAGTGTTGCAGAGGCCGAGTACTGGCACGGAGATGGGACCCCAAATGTCAACCCTAAGTGTCTTGACATCCCCCTCAACTCTTTCTTCATTAACGTCCGCAACATTTGCGGTCTTAGATCTAATTTTCAATCTGTAGAACACCACATCTCCACTAAACTTTTTTTGTTTTTTTTTCACTGAAACACAGGCTTCTGAGGCAACTGACAAAAGCCCCTTTTCTGATCCCTCCTACTTTCTCTATCCTTATGTTCAATCCAAAACTGGATTTTGCATCTATGTGCTCAACAATTTAACCTGCTCTCGTACCCACGCTCTTAAATCTTCCATTTCTCACCATCTGGGTACGACTACAAAGTCACTCTCAAACTAAATTTATCTGTGTTGCATACCTCTCATCTAACTCTTCTGACTATAAGAAATTCTATGACTACTTAACTTCCAGAGTTGAGCACATTGTGACTCTCTTCCCTTTTGCAGATATCTCCATTCTTGGAGACTTCAATGTTCACCACCAGATTTGGCTTTCTTCTCCCTTCACTGATCATCGTGATGAACTAGCCTTTAACTTTGCTATCCTCTACAATCTAGAGTAATTGGTGCGACACCCTACTCGTATTTCTGACCATCTTGGAGATACACCCAACATTCTTGACCTTTTTCTAACCTCTAATCTTTCTGCTTATGCTGTTACCCTATCTTCACTGTTGGGCTTCTCTGATCACAGTCTCATATCTTTATCTTGCTCTATCGCTCCATTCCATCCTTAGGATCCCCTTAGGTGGATGTGCCTCTGGCAGTACCTGAGGAGATCTTCAGCTGATTTTCCTTGGAATGACTACTGCTTCCATGTCAGAGACTTGTCTCTGTATGCCTACCATATAACTGAGTTAATAATGTCTGTCATGGAGGTGTACATTCCTCACTCTTTTTCTCGACCTAAACCTTCCAAACCTTGGCTTAACACAGCCTGATATCGTGTTCTACATGATAGAGAGAGATGGCCCATAAAAGATACTTCAGCCTTTCATCACCAGAATCTCATGCGTCTTATATTTCTGCCCAGAATAATGCCAGGTCTGTTCTTCAACTTGCCAAAAACTCCTTCTTTAATACAAAAATGTTAAAATCTTTGTGACTTCTGGCACCTAGCTAAAAACATCTCCAATAACTTTGCTTCTTCTTTCCCTCCTTCATTTCAACCAGATGGCACCACTGCTATCACATCTATCTCTAAAGCTGAACTATTTGCTCAAATCTTTACTAAAAACTTTACCTTGGACGATTCAGGACTTGTTCCTCTTTTTCCTCCATATTCTGACTACTTCATGCTACCTATTAAAATTCTTCGCAGCGATGTTTTCCATCCCCTCGCTGGCCTAAACCCATGGATGGTGTATGGACCTGATGGGGTCCCTTCCATTATTCTCTGAGACTCCGTCTCTGTGCTTGCACCTTACCTAGTCAAACTCTTTCAACTTTGTCTATCAACCTCTAACTTTCCTTTTTGTTGGAAGTTTGCCTACATTCAACCTTTTCCTGAAAAGGGTGACTGTTATAATCCCTCAAACTAACGTCCTATTACTTTAACCTCCTGCCTGTTTAAAGTTTTTAATCTCTCCTCAACAGGAAGATTCTTAAACATTTATCACTTCACAACCTTCTATCTGATCGCCAACATGGGTTCCGTCAAGGACGCTCTACTGATTTTCTGGGTTTCCTTATTGAGTCTTGGTCATCCTCTTTTAGAGATTTTGGTGAAACTTTTGCGGTGGCCTAAGACATTTAAAAGCTTTTGAAAGAGACTGGCACAAAACTTGGATTTCCAGATTACCTTCCTACGGCTTCTATCCTTTCTTTCTGTAACTTCATCTCAAGTTTCCTTTCTGACTGTGGTAGAAGGTAACTGTTCTTCTCTTAAATCTATTAACAGTGGTGTTCCTCAGGGTTCTGTCCTGTCATCCACTCTCTTCCTTTTATTCATCAATGATCTTCTAAACCAAACTTCTTGTCCTATCCACCCATACAATGATGATACCACCCTGCACTTTTCCACATCCTTTCGTAGACGTCCAACCCTTCAGAAAGTAAGCAGTTCACGCAGGAAAGCCACAGAACACCTGATTTCTGATCTCTCTAAAATTTCTGATTGGGGCAGAGCAAACTTAGTATTGTTCAATGCCTCAAAAACTCAATTCTTATAGTTATGCCCAACATTCTTGATCTTTTCCCAAACTTTATTCCTTCTGATTATGTTGTCACCCTATCTTCTGCATTGGGCTTCTCCGATCTCAATTTCATATATATATATATATATATATATATATATATATATATATATATATATATATATATATATATATATATATATATATATATATATATGGTCTTATCGGTTCAATCCCTTCTCATGATGCCCCAAAGCGGAGGTAATTTCAATCACCTTATAATAAATTCCTCATTCTTCTTACAGGAAAACATGTATACGTAATGTCTACGCTACAGCGATTAAGCAATAACCATTCAATTAAGAACACACATGAAGTTGTGTCGTAGCAATTTACACCATTCATATTCATTCAGAAAAACACATATAATGTCAGCGTCACATTAATTCAAATGAAATTCAATAAGGAGAGCAAACACCACAACACAATCCTATTCAATACATAACCTAATCAGCATGTACATGTGTCAAAATAATAACCCTACGAGTACATCTTTCTTCTAAATTTATTAACAG
This sequence comes from Scylla paramamosain, assembly GCF_035594125.1. Taxonomy (NCBI): domain Eukaryota; kingdom Metazoa; phylum Arthropoda; class Malacostraca; order Decapoda; family Portunidae; genus Scylla; species Scylla paramamosain. Next base: position 6,011,327 of record NC_087197.1, read on the forward strand.
TGGTGTTCCTCAGCGTTCTGTTCTGTGACTTACTCTCTTCCTATTATTCATCAATGGTCTTCTAAGCCAAATTTCTCGTCCTATCCACTCCTACGCTAGACACCCAACCCTTCAGGAAGTAAACACTTCATGCAGGGAAGCCACAGAATGCCTGACGTCTGATATCTCTGAAATTTCTGATTGGTGCAGAGTAAACTTAGTTTTGTTCAATGCCTTAAAATTCAATTCCTTCATCTATCACATTCACACAAACTTCCAGACAACTATCCCCTCTTCTTCAATGACACTCAACTGTCCCTCTTTTCTATACTGAACATCCTCGGCCCGTGCTTTACTTATGATGTAAACTGGAAATTTCATTTAAAACAGCTTCTATGAAGTTGGGCGTCCTGAGACGTCCCCGACAGTTTTACTTACCGTTCCATCTGTTAATTTTGTACAGGGGCCTTATCCGTCCATGTATGGAGTATGTTTTACATGTCTGTGAAGGTTCAACTCATACCGCTCTTTTAGACAAGGTGAAATCAAAAGCTTTTCGTCTCATCAACTCCTTTCCTCTAACTGTCTGTCTTCAGCCTTTTTCTCATCGCCTCAGTTTTGCATTTCTTGCTATCTTCTACCGCTATTTTCATGCTAACTGCTCTTCTGACCTTGCTAACTGCATGCTTCCCTCCTCCTGCGGCTTCGCTGCACAATAATTCATTCTTTCTCTCACCTCTATTCTGTCCACCTCTGTAATGAAAGAGTTAACCAGTATTCTCAATTATTCATCCCTTTCTCTGGTAAACTCTGGAACTCCAAGCCTGCTTCTGTATTTCCACCTTCCTATGACTTCAACTCCTTTGAGAGGGAGGTTCCATGACACTTATCCTTCAGTGTTTTACTACTGTTTCGGACCCTTTTCAGGGAATGACATCTCATTGGAACTTTTTTTAAATAGATTTTCGTTACCCTTGGCCGGTGTCCTTCTTATAAAAAAAGGAAAATATATATATATATATATATATATATATATATATATATATATATATATATATATATATATATATATATATATATATATATTAAGCATACGGAGAGGAGATTTTCTCGTATACAAGTTTCGATCTGAAGGCTAATTCAGTATTTATTAACTTATTTAAGATTTTATTTATTATATCTTATGATTTCTTCTATCTCTCTCTTTTGTAATTTGTTATATGACCACCGAAGCTAATTTTCATTACATTGCGATTTCGTGTTCCTTTTCCATTTTTCAGTAGCGTGATGTAGTCGAGGTGGTAATTGCTGGAGTCGCTGTGTGGCCTGGTATTTATTCAGTGGCCCATGCAGTTGCCCTGATTCGCAAATGTCTCTTATTGACTGGATGCACGCTGCTGCTGGACTCGTTATGCAGCACCTGTGTTTGGGTGTTTCTTTTCATGCTAGGAAGTGCCTGAATGTTGAACTCAGGCCTGAATTATTTGATATACAAAGCTACTGAAGAAGGGTTAAAACGAAATCGCAGTCTAGCGAAAATGACTGTAGTGTTTTTTTACTCCTGGAAGAAAGTTTGAATGTTGGCTGAGTAGGGGAATTCCCCTTGAGCTGCGTTGCCGCGTCTCTACAGAACCAATTATCGGTTTAACACCTGAGTGTTAAGGGGCGACTGTTCTGTCTCCTCCCTCCCTCCCCCCCTGTCTCTCTCTCTCTCTCTCTCTCTCTCTCTCTCTCTCTCTCTCTCTCTCTCTCTCTCTCTCTCTCTCTCTCTCTCTCTCTCTCAGTATTGTATAATACTGTATGAATAATTTTTCTATAATTTATTTGTTCGTGGTAATTGTTTTGCGTAATCTCGATTTAGAGCAGAACAGATGCGTCGCACTGTCGTCTGACTCGTATAGCTATTACTCTGGAGGATGTAATGATAGGACTTGTATTGGCCCTTCTCTTTTAAAAATACTTATTCTTGTTGTAAATAAGTTTTGCTGAAAACAAGTTATCAAGAAGACCTTTACAGAATATATATATATATATATATATATATATATATATATATATATATATATATATATATATATATATATATATATATATATATATATATATATATATATATATATATATATATATATATATATATATATATATATATATATATATATATATATATATATATATATATATATATATATATATATATATATATATATATATATATATATATATATATATATATATATATATATATATATATATATATATATATATATATATATATATATATATATATATATATATATATATATATATATGAAACAGTAATCTTGGAGACAGGGTAAAAGACATTAAGAGAAAGTGGTGGGACAAAGAAAAATCTTTTAGGAAGGGTCGATAAGTTTTTTTCTGTCATACATATAAGATCCGTATCCATACATATGCATACCTTTATAAGTATGCAACTGGAGGAGAGAGAAAAGACTGATGTAAATTCAGTAAGGAGAGCTAGATCACTAATAGAGCGGCTTCAACAGAACCCATACTGGCGATCAGATAAGATTGTGAAGTGATAAATATTTAAAAATCTTCCTGTTGAGGATAAGTAAAAAAAATAATAATAATAGATAAATAAATAAAATAAGAGGCAGAAAAAAAAAATAGGACGGTAGTCTGAAGAATAGGAATAGGCTGAATGTAGGCAAACTTTCATAAAATTAAAGTATTTTAGAAAGCATTTTTATGCGAACCCACTCTGTACTCTTAACCTGTACGCGTACATAAAGGTCATAACTTGAGTAATTTAGATATTGCAACATAATATCGACAAGAAACAGGTTGAAAACAATATAGCCTTTATGATTTATCTATATAAATTTGCGTCTAAGTAATGTTATTCAGCTATTATAAATAGTATTAAGTAGGTTGGAATGAATTATGTCCTCATTGCATATTTATCTTGGACATGCGAAATATATGTAGCTTTCTTTTTACCTAAATATATTACTTTTTATTTAATTTCCACCATTAGTAATGTGGAGCATATTGCATAGTGAAGCATGCTAGTTCTCTTCCTTTTGTCATTATTGACGTGACGCCTTGCTGCCGGAGTGATTGGCTCCTATTGCCTAAGAGGAAATGTCTTGAGCCCTGTGGTTGACTAAGAGGAAATGTCAGCAAACACCACCGCCATCTGTTGCAGAGTAAAGTCACAGTAGTTAACAAGTTAAAAAGTGGCCGACTTACGATATATATATATATATATATATATATATATATATATATATATATATATATATATATATATATATATATATATATATATATATATATATATATATATATATATATATATATATATATATATATATATATATATATATATATATATATATATATATATATATATATATATATATATATATATACAGATATTCTCAAGAATGTCTACTTGGCGTGCATGGTTGTTGCTCCTGCCTGAGCATCGCTCGTCCGAGTGGTTGACGGATGTGTTCCTTCCTCCTGACAACAGGGTAAGTAATGACAAATCAATGTATAAATATTACTAAGAATCCTTATGCTCTAGTGATCCAGAAAAAAAGTAAATAAAATAAATAAATAAAAGGATAGATGAAAATAACATACTGACTGCCCTCTCAAAGGAAATTAGTAAAAATCTGGATGAAATAATAAAGTATTGTCTTGTGTCCAGTGTTCAACATAATACCTGTTAACTTTTGTATGACACTGTAGCGCGTGACACAAGAAAACGGCATTAATCAATTGCCACCGACACGACATATTCGAGATTGTCATGCATCAAGTGAAGAGAGAGAGAGAGAGAGAGAGAGAGAGAGAGAGAGAGAGAGAGAGAGAGAGAGAGAGAGAGAGAGAGAGAGAGAGAGAGTTAAGCCTCCATAAACCAAACTAATATGGTCTATTTATCAGAAAGGTCGATTTAACCAACAATACACGTTTTTGGCCGGTTTCTGTGTACATAAACCTGTACGTTTATTGTTATTTACAGCATATTTATTAGCACATTATAAGTCCCAAGATAGATATTCACATCATGTTTTGTTATTACACACTGTACACAATGGACTAACTGGTAACTTAAAAGTTCCCTTAAAATTACGCAATTACACTCTTAGTGTTCACTTAAAATGTCACTTAACTGTACACAATACACTGGTCACATAAGAGCTAACATAACATTATGCACTGTGCTACTAGTATACTTTTGCTTGTCACTCAGAGTCTGAGTCAAAGATGTTGCTTGATGGCTCTGGTGTGATTGATGACGGAGTGGAGCTGGGCAGACTAGTTGAGGAAGGTAATAAAGGGCGTTCGGCTTACCAATATTCTGCTTAATCTGGTCCGGTTTAGGGAGGTTTTACTGTATGTATATATATATATATATATATATATATATATATATATATATATATATATATATATATATATATATATATATATATATGTAATTATTTTTTTTTTAAACAGCATCTGATGAGTTCTGTGTCATTAAGTTCATTCAATACATTTTTTTCCTTCCTCTGTATCAGTCTCAACAATTATTATTATTATGTATATGTATATTCACCATTTCATATATCCATCCCACATGCATGTGTTCATGTATTCATCCCAGGTATGCTGATGTCCAGCCAGCCTACTATATTTTTTAACCTTTCCCCTCCTTCCCTACCTCTCAAGGAAATTTCACACCCACTTCCAGTCCTTAGGGAAAACACCTGTGTTCCTTTACCTCATTTCATGGCATCTCATTGGTCATTTCTTCTCCCCTAAAACTAAAACATGATCCACTTAGCTCAGATAAATACAGCCGGCATAGTAGCTAGCTCTCTCTGTCCCAGTCAGTCAGTCTTGGTCTCTCACTCAGTTCTGCTCAGGCACAGTCAGTCTCGAAAGACGCCGCTCAGTCATCATTTCATATCACTTCAGAGAGAGAGAGAACAATCAATCGTCATGTTTTAATCTCGTCTCGAAATCAAGTGTGTACATTTTCTGCTATTAAATCAAAAAGAATTCTCATCATACTTGTCTTTGTCTCACACACACCAACTATATCGACTTATACCCACGACCTCCAAGCTACCAGAAATACCATACTCACTACCGATCCTCCACGCTACCAACACACCAAGCTCCTCATCTGATCCAGCAGTGGCAAACATCATCAACTGGGCAAGTACTTCATCTAAACTCAAAGAGTAAAGAAGAGGAGAGGTGAAAGATAATCAAAACAAGTGGTGACCAGTGGTAGTCAGTCAAGCATGGAAACAAGTGGTGGTCAGTGGTGTTGTGCGATCGAAGACACGAACTCAAAAGTACACACCGGGACACGAATATCACGCCCTATCGCAGGTAAGTCAAGTTCCGAGGCTGATACGCCACGTCCTCTTTCTGTTCCTGCTTCGCTCCCACGTGGCTAATCTCTGTGGCCACACCCTACTCACCACTGCACCTGTCTGTTGCCACACCTGTCTGCCGCCACACTTTGTCACCGCTCCTCTTAGCTGGTCGTCGTATTGCTCCTTCCCTGACCTATTCCAGTGATCACGGACTTTGCTTCTTCCCCGAGCCAACTCCCACCCACCACCCTCTCCACCAGTGTTCACGGGACTCCTCCTGGGACGCTCTACGCGCCGCAGCCGTCAACACACTCACTTCCGGACCCGTCCAAGGTCATCTCTCCAGTCTGCCAGCTGTGTTCCTCCAGTCATCTGCTGTCAGTTCCTCGCAAACATTCTAGTCTCCAGTTTGATCCAGATTATTCTTGTCTTTCCACTCTTCCTTCTTCTGGTATTAAGTGGTGCCTATCTGTCTATTTATCTCATTCTCTATCTGTCTGTCTGTCTATCTGCCTATCCGTCTCCTCCCGTCTGTCTGTCTGTCTGCCTATCAGTGTTTATATCATTCCCTTCTATCTTTCATTATTATTTGTTTTTGGCTGTGTTATCATTCTGTGTATCATTCTGTATTATATTGTGTGTTGTGTTCCCATATTGTGTTTTTATATTTCTGTGCCTATTGTTTCTTGATTATCTATACACTTCAAGTGGCTCATGCAAACACGCTCATAGTCTGTACTACTTCATTACCTGCTAAAATGTCTACTGAAACCACCGCTCTTCATATCACCCTCATACCCGAATCTCATCACCTTCCTAAGTTTTTTTTTTTTTTTTTTTTTGATATTGGCACAGAAAGTATTCATCAGTTTATTCAAAGAATTGAGAAGGAATGCACTCGACGTGCAACCACATCTGATAAGGAAAATAATATACATTTTAAAATCACGCATCCATCACGAGCCTTCGAATCGCGCTGGCCTGTTGGTGAAAACAGACAAATTTGCTTCTTTCACCATCTTTGATGACCACCATTCATCTGAGAAATCATTTCCAGAGTCATTCCAAGCTTGGAGCCACCCATTCTCTTCTCAAACTCTCTAAATCTGTCTCACAGCACGTCCGCTCACACCTAGGCAGAAAACATTGCTTCCACTCTGAGCTCAGAATTAATCACTCAGCTCCAAGACTCAAACTGGTTTAAAAATGACTCAATGTCATCAGGTAGGTTAAAAAGGCTCATAGCTTATATCTTGTTCACCTGCTTCCTTGATGCTCCCAATTTCCAGGTCGTAAGTGACATCGAATTCCACAAATCAGATTACATAATTATATAATGTCTGCAAAGTCAAAGTCCCCTTCCCATCTCTGTACCTGTTCAGGCTCTCGCTGCCTCCTCACGTGGTTCATTCACCTCTCCTCATCACCCACCTTCCCGCTCTTCTTCTTCTGGTGGACGTTACATTATATGCACATCCCCTTCATCTCGCTATCAGTACATTCGATTGAAATCAAGATCAAGAAATGTCACCTACAACCGTTGCAAGTTGCCTGGCCATGTTCTCGCGTAGTTTAGGGTTGTTCTCGATAGTTCAGGAAGATAGTCCTTTAGTCCTGAAGCATTCTGTTCCTTCCACAAAAGGGTAGGTCATTTCTTACAAGACTGCAGGCATTATCACGCAGTCTCAGTCATCGTCGGAAAACCCTTCGTGCCCTTCTCTGACCAGTCCGTAATAAAATCATGCATCCTCAAGTCTTGACCTTCTTATGTGCCTAAACATCGTACAAAACACAAAGTACGCTTCACATATCCTCCTAATTCAGCTCTTCCTTCAACTAACATTCGATATGCTGGATTATACAATGGCATTATCACAGATGTATCATACAAAGCCTTCTTTGACACGGGTGCTACAGTTAAGCCTATCAAAATGGATGTATTTCGGAAACTCTTCCTCTTCTCAGGATCACATCACTACATTACCTCCTGATATAAATTTCAGTGGTCCATCTGGGGAAATTATCTTACCTCACAGGAAATTACTCTTACATTGTTCTTATCACCTTAGGAACCAGACATATGTGATTATTTTTTTTTATTGTATCTGATGTATCTTTCAATGCTGATCTTCTCATAGGCTTCAACACCATGTGCAAATTAGACGTTAGTCTTTTCCCTGCCATCAATGAAATTGCTTAAGGGGATACTTATATTTATACTGTTCTCCCCTCTGATGCTTGCTTCCCTCTCTTGCTGGTGTAGTGGCATCTGTTGAAACTCTTCCTTTTACTAGCGATCAGATGTTATCTACACGGGATTCTTGTTACATCATCTAATTTGCCTGTCTCACAGCCTCATCCTCAGTCAACTTCCCAACCAGACCACGATGTAACCCCTTGTAAACACATTTTGCTTGCAGATACGGTAATGCTGTCTGAATGTGCTTTATATGTTGTAAACGCTACGGTTAAGTCTGCTGTATCAGGCACTGATATCCTCTGTTATGCACAACAATATCCATGCAAAGGTGTTGAGTTAGAATCTGTTCTTACTACAATCGATGACAATGCATTCTGCAAAATCAGGCTGAAAAATGTCACACCTACACCTGTCAAGCTCAAAGCAAGTGTGCTACTCGGAGAAGCTTTGCCTTTCTCTGAGAAAGTTGTAATCTTGGATGATTTACCTTCTATTAACTGCATCTGACAGCCATGACATGTCTTCTGTCCCGCCGATCACGTATCTCTACTTGATTTCCCAGAATCTCAAAATAAATTACTCGCTCTCCGAAATTTCAGGAATGTTATCTTGCTCCCTGGTGAACCTCTGGACCACACAACATCATCGCTCACTCTATCCACCTGACACCTGGGTCCAAACCATCTTACACTCCCAGCTACAGGGTGCCACATAGCCGTCGTGTTCTGCTTGATGAAGCTGTGCGAGGTATGTTACTTCAGGATGTAGTGGAACCTGCCTGTTCACCTCATAACGCTCCCTTATCATTCGTTTCAAAGAAACAAGGCGACTGGCGTGTCGTTGTCGACTTCAGGAAACTAAACGCATCTACCATTCCTGGCCGTTATCCTATGCCGAGGTTAGGTGATCCTCAGTTTCTCGGTGCTTCAAATGCGGTATTTTCAATCCTAGATTTACACTCAGGATTCTTCCAAGTTGAATTAGAGGAAACTTCACGGCCATATACTGCTTTCACTACCTCCTCTGGCCAGTTCATGTTCATATGTATGGCTCGAGGTCTACGTAACTCGCCTTTAACGTTTCAGAGATTGATGAATTCTATTCTCTCATGTCTCATCGGTAAAAGTGTGTTCAGCTTTCTTGATGACGTTATCATTGCACCAAAGCCTCTACAGGATCATTTTCACACGCTGTCTCTCATTCTGTCACACTTTCAAGCTGCTGACTTAAATATCAAACAGTAAATGTTCGTTTCTCCAACACCAATTCCTTGGCAAAAAAGTTAACAGAGATGATATTCACACTTTAAATGAATGACAAGGTAAATACTGTGAAAAAATTTCTCTGTTCCTACTAATATCGATCAGATCAGGCAATTCATCGGTCTTGGTGGATTTTATCGATAGTTCATCAAAAATTTCAGCCTTATCGCTCAACCTCTCACTCATTTGCTCAAGAAAAATGTTGCATTCATCTGGTCTGAAAAGGAACAAGATGCCTTTGATCTTCTCAAAACTGCCTTGTGTCAAGCACCAGTCCTTGTTTTCCAAATTTCGAGAAAGATTTCATCTTATACACTGACGCTTCTCGCTTTGGAATCGGTGCTGTTCTCATGCAGAAGGATTCACTTCGTAAACATCACGTATTAGCGTATGCTAGCAGACTTCTCAACAAGGCAGAGCAAAATAATGATGTCATAAAGCGTGAAATTCTCGCCGTGATTTGGGCGTTGTCATTTCCGTGAACTCATCTTAGGTTATAAGATTCATGTCCAGAGACCTTCAAAGGCAATAACTTCACAGGTTAATTTGCTCGCTGGCATCTCACGATTCAAGAATTTAATCTTACATTTTCATATATTCCTGGTAAGGCAAATTCAGTGGCAGACGCACTATCACGCAATGTTGTCGCTATCTCCGTCATCACAGACAATCTTACCATGCCAACCATGGATGAAATAAGGAAACATCAACGTTCAGACACCTTCTGTTCTAGTGTTGTTTATTACCTCGAATCTGGTGATGAGACAAATCTTCCTAAGTTGCAAGTGAGTGCTGATACGTTTTTCATGAAAGACGGTCTCTTGTTTAAGTCGAGTGATGTCTCTACTGACGATTCAAGTGAGCGTTTATCTCAGTTCGTGATACCTCACTCGCTAGTGAGTACCATACCTCACCACGTTCACGACTCACCCCACGCAGGACATCCAGATCGGGACAGATACCTCGCACAAGCAAAACGATCATATTTCTGGGCGACTTTGATCAAAGATATCTTTCAGCACTGCGCTTTGTTCTCAGTGTGCTTCATACTGTCCCTCATTGGCTCACGACAGTACATCACTTCCATACCTCATCGCTTCCACTCCTTGGGATTCAGACTCTGTTGATCTGCTCAGACTTCCACTTACAGAGAACGGTTATAAGTATCTTCTAGTTTGTGTGGATAGTTTCACTCGCTTCACCATTCTTGTTGCTCTCAAAGACAAAACTGCTACTTCTGTTGGTCATGCGATCATTGACAACATAATTTGTCCTTATAACTCTCCTCATGTCATCCTATCTGACAATGGCGCTGAATTCAATAACGCTGTCTTACAGGAGATTTGTAAAGAATTTCATATCAAGAAATGTAACATCGTTCCTCACTCATCCAGTTCAAACGGCAAAGTAGAGAGTTGTAATAAAAATATCCTTGACGTTTTGCGTTACATAACAGAACCAAAGCACTCCTGGGATGAATGGCTTCCTCAGATAGCCTGCTCTTTCATCTCAGCAATCCACTCCACCATCAACGAGTCTCCACATTTTGTGTTGTTGGTACCGACAAGCGTCTTCCATATGAATTTCTCCACAGCGCGCCGCGTCCTGTCTACAAAATGGATGACTACATCAAATGTCGTCTCCGCGATTTTCAGTTCACTCCTAAGCTCATTCTCGATCGTCTCACTGCATCGCAATCTAAGATGCTGCGGAAACTACATCGTAGAGCGACAGATTCTTCCGCTGAAGTTGGCGATATAGTCTTCGCCAGAGTTCACGATCGTGACTAAATTTTTCTTTGGTCAACACCGTGTAATTGAATCTCTCCATGGCCACAAAGTAAAAATTCTAAATATCAAAACCTTAGGGGAACAGATCGTCCATGTCGATCATTTGAACAAGGGATTTGATGATGAGTGTGCACATCAGGTATCATTAAGTTCTGATTTAACAGATCCTTCAAGCGATTCAAGCTTAACCACACACACATCCCTTTACAGGCTGAAACTTCGTTCCCATTCCACGGTTTAATTATCCAGTTTCAACATCATGTACATATGTCTATATTTCTCTTCACTTATATGTGTTATGCGTTGTACATGTATTATATTATATTATCGTGTCTGTATGTTATTATTAAAGTTTTCGTTTCGTACTCTCTCTCTGATGCCATGTATTATCTGTTAATTGCTCCCATCTTACTGCTCTCTTTATTGTTATATCCAAATGAGAGGGTGCATTTTTCGTGGGGGAAGGCATCCGTATCAGTCTCAACAATTATTATTAATATATATATATATATATATATATATATATATATATATATATATATATATATATATATATATATATATATATATATATATATGTATGTATGTATGTATGTATGTATGTATGTATGTATGTATGTATGTATGTATGTATGTATGTATGTATGTATGTATGTATGTATGTATGTATGTATGTATGTATGTATGTATGTATGTATGTATGTATGTATGTATGTATGTATGTATGTATATATATATATATATATATATATATATATATATATATATATATATATATATATATATATATATATATATATATATATATATATATATATATATATATATATATATATATATATATATATATATATATATATATATATATATATATATATATCACCATTTCATATATCCATCCCCTCATGCGTGTGTTCATATATTCATCTCAAACGTACCCATGTCCTGCCAGCCTATTATATTTTAACTTTTCTCCTCTTTCTCTACCTCTGAATGGAATTTCACACCCACTTCCAGTCCTAAGGTAAAACACCTGTGTTCACTCTGTCCTTCTCGCTGGCCATTGGCTAAAATAACGAGATTTTCTTTTTGCTCCTTCACCTCATTTCATGGCATCTCATTGGTCATTTCTTCTCCCCAAAAACCAAAACGTGATCCACTTATCTCAGATAAATACATCCCACATGGTAGCCAGCTTTATCAGTCCCAGTTAGTCAGTCACCCAGTCATGAGCAGTCAGTCTTGGTCTCTCACTCTGTTCCGCCCAGTACAGTCAGTCTTGAGACTTACACTGACTGAATACCGTTCGAAATCCGAAATATTCGATAACCGAAACTATTTTTTCCTATAGGAACCCGTTCCCTAAACACCAGTGTACCCTATCTTAACGGTGTGTAACGGTGCGGCTCCTACAGCCAAGATGACTGCTTCACAACATCTCCAGCTCCCAAATTACACTATGTAACAAAATTTAACTTATATCTTGTCCTTGGCCCCAAAACATAATTTTCCACTTATTTCCATCTAAACAAAATAGGAAAAAGTTATTTTGGGCATAAAACTTTACTTTTGTTGTTAGAATAATGAATTTACATTTTTGCCTTATTTCATTATAGTATGGGTTAGTATTGGTTTACATGTCAGGTAAAGACTTTTGTAAAATCTCAGTTACTTATCTAATTGCTTTTGAAATGTTGTAAATAAGTTAAAACAATGAAAGAAAGAATATAAAGTGTTCTAAAGATTTTTAAGTTTTATAAGATCATTCTTGAATTGACCAGATCTAGCAAAAAATTTCTCATATTTAGAAGAATTTCCTTCCATTTCAGAAATCTTTTCAAATCTTCCAGAACGTTCTTACCAGACACTTCAGAAGTTTCTAGAAACTTTCAGAACATTCTATCCAATGTAAACATTTCCAGAATATTTCAAAACTTTCTAGAATACAGTAGAAATATGTAGAAGTATCAAGAATTTTCTAGAATCTACTAGAATTTTCTATAATGACTCAGAATATTCTAAAGTAGGTTCAAGAATATTCTAGAGAGATTGCGAACATTCTGGAACACATTCTAGAAAGACTAAAAATATTTTAGAGCACTGCTTCACAACATAAAAGTAAGGGCTTGCAGACCACCGGTCAGCTCTGCTTTGGCTGCCTGAGAAGACAAATCATAAGAGGTAAAATGGCATCAAGAGGCTGCAATCATTTTCCAGATGCATTCTGTTAAATATATGGTCAATTCATCAAGACAAGAGCAAAAAAGTTCTCTGTGACAGCATCTGGAAAAGTTTGTGAAGCTTACAAGGTATATTTTCCAGTGCCAGTTGGGGACTAAGACAAGCTTCTACTGGAAACTTTGAACTATAACAAGTATGGCCAAGAAGTTATTGAAGACTTCAAGATGGTGGCTTTCTTGATAGGACTGCATGGAGGTTTTATCAAGAATACTTGTTTTCTTTGCCTTTGAGCCAGTAGATACAAAGTAGCACATTACCAGAGAAAGGACTGACACTACGGTGGGAGCGCGCGCACACACACACACACACAAAAAAAAAAAAAAGATAAATATATATATATATATATATATATATATATATATATATATATATATATATATATATATATATATATATATATATATATATATATATATATATATATATATATATATATACAAATTTTTTTTTTTTATCTCATAAGAGTCTTATTTATTCTCTTTTGAAATTTGGTTCATGACTTGGCCTTAGATAGTCATGCTTGCTATATCGCGGTCTGGGGTTCCTTAACCCTTCCTCAGTAGCTGTGGAATGATTAGATACGCTGGGGAAGCCGGTTTTTATGCCGTGAGTCGAGGCGTCGCTTTGGGCCGCAAAAGGCGCTGATTGGCCGGTATAGTGCGACTGATGGGGGGCGGTGGGAGTCGGTGATTGGGTCCAGTTGGCAAGTGGGCTTATTCTGTGTCGGCCGTGCCTTGTCCCTTCTCATGCTCGGGCAGGGCCTGTAAATCCTCGGGTTGTACATTGAGGCTGGGGCTCAATCATTTTATGTACAGTGCTTCAAGTATTGCAAGGTATCTCGCATCTGTACACATTTTTTCTCGTGATCTTGGTGTTGTGCTGCTGCTGTAAGTGTATGTTAGGTGACAGGTGAGCCGGCGAGACGGCCTCGTCGTCGTCATGCCGATATAAGTTGAGGAGAGTGTTTCACAGTTTCCTTGTTTACAGGTGAACTTATACATGACGTGTGACTTCTGGGTTGTTTCTTTTTCTGAGTAGGAGGTGCCTGGATTTCTTGCTCCTTTAGTATACTTGGAGCTTTATCTTCCTTTCTGGATCTTTGGGCTTGACATTTGTTTTCACTATTTGTGTAATAATTCTTTCACATTCTTTGTATGGAAGAAGACACGGTAGTATATGGTGATGTCAGGCTTTCTTGAGTCTTCGGAGAAGCTGGAGTTATGCCACTTATCGATGATCTTCTTGGTTTGGTGGACGATGTTCTTTTCACTGAAGCCGTTGTTTACTAATACTTGTGTTGCGCTTTATTTCTTCATGTACTTGCTGCCAAGTACTGCAGTGTGTGAGTACTCTTCGATTGTAAGCACTGATAATAGAGTCCTTATATTGGTTAGGACGTTCACTCCTTCCATTAAGGCAGTGCCCAGGGTTAGTTGACTTGATATATGCTGCTGTATTGAACTTCATTTTGTTGCTTCACAAGGACGTCGAGGAAGGGCATGATACCATTTCTATGATGAAGTTGAGACCAGAAATTTCTTCAAGGCAACACTTGAGCTGGTCAGCACCAATGTTGCTTGTAGTCTTAATGAATATGTCGTCAATATAGCGGCAATATATATCAGGCTTCTCAGTCTTTTTAAACACTTTTTCCTCCGCGCAGCCAATAAAGACGTTGGCCATGAGCACACCCAAAGGGAGAACCCCTGGCTACACCATAAATTTGACGATACTTGTTTCCTCTAGGGCAGGTAAAAGGGCCTTCCATTGTGCAGTATTCAAGGAGTCCGAGAAGTGCAATTTCAGTAATGTCTAGTGTGGGTGCAGAGTCGTTATGGTACACTCTGTCAGTGATGTAATCGATGGTGTATTTTACCGGAATATTGGTAAAAATTAATTCCACGTCAATTGAGGCGATGTTACCATCGGCGGTGTTGCTTTTGAGGATGTGGAAAAAATCTGTTGCAGACTGCAGGCTGTAGGTGGTGGGAACATAAGGAGTCAGTGTGCTACACAGCTTTTTAGCGATGTGATACGTCGGTGTAGATATTTGAAAAATTATTGGGAGTAGCTTATTTCCTGACTTGTGTGTTACCATAACAGTAACCCGTGCTGTACTCGCCCGCGAGTACAGGTTGTTGCTGCTGGCGTTGCATTTGGCTATTATTTTGTTGAGTTTGGTCTTGAGCGCATCGGTGGGGTCTTTGGTGATATTGGCAAATTTTGTTGTGTCGCCCAGGTCGTCCTTCTTCTTGGGATATATATATATATATATATATATATATATATATATATATATATATATATATATATATATATATATATATATATATATATATATATATATATATATATATATATATATATATATATATATATATATATATATATATATATATATATATATATATATATATATATATATATATATATATATATATATATATATATATATATATATATATATATATATATATATATATATATATATATATATATATATATATTTTTTTTCTATGTATCAAGAAGATCTGGAAGAAAACACTGAAATTTTAGATATGTGTACAGATGTGAGACGCGTTGCAATACTTGAAGCACTGTATGTAAAAGAATTCAACCCCAGAGGATTTACAGGCCCTGCCGAGCATGAGAAGGGACCAAGCACCGCCGACACAGAGTAAGCCCAACAACCAACCGAACCCAACCAATCAGCGCCTCCCACCATCCCGATATAGCGAGCCCACCAGTTGTGCTGTACCAGCCAATCAGCGCCTCTTACGGCCCAGAGCGACGCCTCGACTCATGGCATAAATACCAGTCTTCCTCAGTGAGAAAGTTTTTTAATAAAGTTTGGAAAAATGGCTTAAAATACAAGATAAAACAAATTCGATTACCATCCATCCTGTCAAAGATACTGTGCAGTTTCTTGAATTATAGAACTGCTTCCATCTCACTCCAGAATTTTGATGGTTCCCCTTTCAATTTGTATAGCACAGTGCAACAAGGAAGCTGTATTTCTCCTACATTATACACTATATACACTAACGACATTCCCCCAACAGCTACAGGTGGAATAAACATTTTATATGATGATATCACCCAGATTACATTACAACCAGATAAATCTAGGAACATGCTAGCCAAAAAATAAAAAAGATAAAAAAAATGAACAACATAAATCACTATGAAAATAAATGGAAAATTAAAACCAGCACAACGAAGTTCACCATCTTCCTCATAGCTTAAAGTCACCACACCAGTCACTGTTGCAGATGAACAGATTCCTTACACCGATAAAGCCAACATATTATGTCTAAAACTTGGAAGGTATGGTTACAAAAAACACACAAAAGACGTATCTCAAAAAGCCCCCTTAGGACTGAATATTATTAACAGATTTGAAAAACGACATTAACACCAAATTTTATTTCGTGAAAGCATGTGTTCTGCCAATCCTAACATATCCAGCCTACACTCTTAACGCTCTTTCGAATTCACAAATTCTCTCATTACAACGAATACAAAATAAAGCATTCAGATTTCCACAATGCGGAAAATATCCATATACTAAAAACACAGCAGGATTGCATTATCTATCAAAAGTAGAACTGATCAATATCATTCTATGTAATAGGGGAAATAAGGTGAAACAACAATTAAAAACTATCCTCAAGGACACTACATATATAAACTCAGTGTAAGATCACTGTAAGGGTGTGTGCACAGAGAAAGCAGGTTTGCCAGCGCGGGCAACCGGCGCCGACCCGCGCCAAGAATTAAACCATATAAACAAGTGTAGGCGTGCACAGAGGAAGCAGGTTCGAGCGTGTCGGCGCCGGCAGCCTGCTTCAACCCGCTTTCCTGTTTGCTCCGATCATTCTTGCCTGCTCAACCCGCGCGGGTGGACGCTACTGAGTGGAGAGAAGGATGGATGTTGAGCTCCTGATAGCCAAGGTGTATGAGAGACAGCCAGTATGGAATAAATGGAATAAGCACCACGCTAACAGGAATGTTGTGGATAGGCTGTGGGCTGAAATCAGCCAGGAGTTGAACTGTGAAGGTAAGCAAATTTTTATTATAATTATAATAATAATAATAATAATAATAATAATAATAATTATTATTATTATTATTATTATTATTATTATTATTATTATTATTATTATTATTATTATTATTATTATTATTATTATTATTAGTGTGTGTGTGTGTGTGTGTGTGTGTGTGTGTAGTCCTCTGTATGATATTTAATAGTTGCAGGGTAATAAAAGAAAGATGTTTTGTCGAAATTAGTGCAGTAAGTTATAGAGGTCAGTGAAACGAATATTTAAAACTTATGAACCATTTTATCTTTATTTTTTTACTATGGACAGTACAGGAGTTATAAGATTAGTTAAGTAGCAAAAACACAGCTAGTGAAACTCTGTTATCTTAAACATGGTTTACTGCTTTGTTTGGTCCTTGTATACTAAAGGATACTTCAATAAGAAAGATTTAAAGATTTCCCTAACATTCACAGCTTCGTTTGACGGTCTTCCCCGACAATACATATGATCATTTTGCTGAAGAGTTGAGACAGCAGTCTCAGTTAGATGATGTTCAACGCCCTTTTTTATCTATGATTGTGTTATGCAGAACAAATACATTTTACAATGTTGTCAATCAAATCAACTTTGGTTTCTACACACTTTGACAGTAAACGCCATTTGCTGTATAACATGCCAAAAGCACACTCAACAGTCTTCCTACACCTGGATAAACGTTGGTTGAAGGTGGTATCTTCAATAGTCAAATTACGTCCACCATACGGTTTTAGTAGGAAAGGTAAAAGTGGATAGGCTTCATCCCCCACAAACACATACGGAGCTTTGACATTTGTATTTGGTACGTAAGAAGGTTCAGGAATTTCTAGTTTTCCCTTTGTCAAGACACTGTACAGATCAGAGGCTTGGAGCGTACCACCATCACTTTGCTTTCCAAAGCCTCCTACATCAACAGCAATGAACTTGTAGTGTGCATCTGCAACAGCTTGAAGGACAATGGAAAAAAACTTTTTGTAGTTAAAGTACATTTATCCTGAATTTTGGGGACACTGAACACGGATATGTTTTCCATCAATTGAGCCTAAACAGTTAGGGAAATTCCAGATGCTGTAGAAATCTTCAGCGATCATTTTGAAGGACTCCTTTGTTGGTACTGGCATGTGTTCCTCATGTAGTTCTTCCCACAGTGCGATAACAGTCTCTAAAACAATCTTTCCCACCGTTGTCACTCCGACCCTAAACGAAAATGTAAGGGAATGGAACGACGATCCTGTGGCAAGATACCTGCAAATAATATAATAAGCAATGTCAATAAACAGTAATGAATTATAATAATCATTGTTGTTAGCCTTGGCGCGGCATGAAAATGTGAATGTATGCATGTCTGTGTGCGCTTTGCCTATAGAATACAGTCTTGAAGGATGTATGTATATAGGCATATTAGCATAATACGTATTGTTATCAAGTCTTTTTCTTTACCACTTCCCAAATCTTTTGTCTTTTCAGAGACACTGGTAAGGAAAAAATGGAAATATCTTAGAGACCAATTTGCTGTTGAGCTCGGGAAAATTCCACCAGCTCGATCAGGTGATGCCGCAGGTGACACTCCCACATCAAATTGGCAGTATTTCAAATTACTGCATTTCCTGAAAGACGTCGTGAAAGCAAGAGCTTCAACTGGAAATTTATCAGGTGTGCTAACCAATGATACTGTTGAAACCTCATTACCAGAATCACCTCAAATAGAATACCAAATGGGTACCATGGAGCCCCCCTTGGCTACAGAGGAAGGCGTATCCCACACTAAAGACGCTCTTGAACGCGAAGATGAAGTTATGGAAAAGCAATGGCTCATTTCACCCGCCACCCGTCCGAAGAAAAAGGGAGCTAACAAACGCTCTAAAACAGATGACTTCAACCAGAGCATCCTGGATATTGAACAACAAAAAATTCAGTACTTGAAAGAAAAATAAATCGCAAGCAAGACAAAGAAGATGACGAGGATCTGATGTTCTTCAAAAGTTTGTTACCTCATGTCAAAAGAATTCCTGCTGTGCAGAAGCTGACATTTAGAAGCCGCCTACAAGAACTTGTACAACAATTTGCATATCCAGTGCCTGCCATATCTCCCCTTCCATATACCCATGATTCCTCTTCCTCAGCTTCTGCTTATACCCCACAGGTGTCTCCTCACTCATATGCCCACTCTCCTATAGAGTCTCAAGTTCATACCACAGATATGACTTTACAACCTATGTAGTACACTAACATTCTTACTATCACATATATGTCTGTACTAGGAGAAATGCTTATTTTATGTAATTGTTTTGTTATTAGGATTTATGATATATGTATCTTTACTTTGTTCAGTGTTGTGTTTATCAGTACCATACGATATAAACTGTAAAATTCAAATAAAAGTTATTTGTTCCCTATACCATCTATGATTATCATCTTATTAATAAAGTAATATGAAATTGATTTTAGCATCAGAATTTCGCTCACCTGATAGTAATGACAAGTCTTTCTTCAGGTTGAATGGGTTGCTCATGCCAATTACACCATGTCTTCACAAGACGATGTTCAACTTTCTTGAGAATGTAGTTGAATGTCTCTTGTGTCATCCTTGTGTATTAAAAAAATCTTGCGTTGTCCCTTTTCAGATCACTGAAAAGATGATGATATTCTCCAAACTCTTCTCTCTTGTAGTTTATTTCATGTACTGCTCTTCTTTTTCTCTTGACTTTTGTATGAACACTATCAAGCAGCATGAAGTCATCGTCAGACGATGAGCTCGACATCTTGTACACTGATGACAGATACTGCCTCTGTCCGTGTCGCTCACCGAGCGGGTCGAAACTGGTTACCTGCGTCCTCTGTGAACACCCTATCGCGCTGGTTCCCGGCGCGGGTTGGCGTTGGAAACCAGCGCGCTGGTAACCTGCTTTCTCTGTGCACACACCCTTACGCCCCACCGGGGGGTAACGGGGGACCAGCGACTCTTTAGGGTTGCCACTCCCCACCACTAACCTATGTTCTATCCGATCGGCCAATGGCAAAGCATCTCTCTACCCCTGACACCTCAACCTCCAGGTGTCGGTTCGAGCATGTGTACACTCTACACTTCTAGGCGGTTATACCGCGGAAGTACCCTCCCTGTCACTACTGGAGGCCCCAGGGTCGCCTATCGGCCTGCCCAGTCATACCTTAAGCTAGAGTACATCAACCTCGATGATGTTTCTTCTGTGATGGCCGGGGTGTGAGCGAGCCGTCCGCCACCGTCGACTGCACCGCTTTCCCTAAGCAAAAGTGTCAGCAGGGGCGTGTAGGAAGGGCGTTGTGGCTCAGGGTCACCGACTAGGCTGGTTTTGGCGATCGCTGTTAGCCGTCGTTAAGGTTTGTTGGCAAAGGATACCACTCAACGTCCATGAAGTTTTCCCGGTGGCACTCAACGGCCGTGGAGTTTTCCCGGTGTCTCATCCGCCATTCGGGCCCGTGCGTTGCTGCGCTCACGGCCTGCTGGTGCGGCGCTCGGGACGCTTTCACTCGAGGATACAGTTCTGTACTACGCTCAACTACACGTTTAGTCAATTACAAGGCGCGGAGTCGATCCTCCGTGAGACACTGACGGAGACACTGACGGGAGGCTGCCTGAAGGCGGAGCTCGCTGAGCACACATCTCTTGCCAGAGATGCCTTGTTTCTGTCCTGGTCTGTCCTCCCTTCTTAAGGGAGTTGTTGTTGTTGTTCCCAGCACCTGGCCCAAAGGGTCATGTTGACAGGGCTGGGTCAGTAGGAGCTGTTTTCGTGTAAATGTGGACGGAGGTAGGTCAGCAGCAGCCGCTTTTTTTCGTATAAACAACGGGTCACGTGGACAAAGCTGGGTCAGCAGTAGCCGCTTTCATATAAACAAGGAGTTACGTGGACGGAGCTGGATCAGCAGTAGCCGTTGTCTTGTAAACACAAGTCGTCACCCTTCGTGCATACCCCCAGAGGGTTGTTATTCACTCGTCCTGTCTGTGGCTTCCTCTCCGGAGGTTGTTATTAGCCGCGCCCGGCCCGAGGGGTCAAGCGGACGGCATGGGGTCAGCCGTTTTTCTTGTAAACACAGGCCTCCCGGCCGCATCTACTACCCTCTCACAGTTAGTGTTCGCGTCTACGGACGCGCGCGTGCCTGTTTTGCATGGAGGTTTGTGCGTGGAGCGCAACTTCA
The DNA here is from genome assembly GCF_035594125.1 of Scylla paramamosain. Classification (NCBI taxonomy): domain Eukaryota; kingdom Metazoa; phylum Arthropoda; class Malacostraca; order Decapoda; family Portunidae; genus Scylla; species Scylla paramamosain. The sequence goes on from NC_087197.1 coordinate 6,032,426, forward strand.
AAAGGACAGTAGCCATGGGCATCGTAAGGTGCCGAGTTGAGGGCTTGTTGAGCAGAGGCGAATGCGTCCTGCCAGGTGGAATGCGGCTCTTCTACTCCTATTGTTCGAAAGATGTTGCCAATCTTCCGATGAGACTAGATGACACTAGTCACACCCGCTGTCCGAGAGTATTCTCCGGAGTACCTTGAACATGGAGACAAGCCGATCCATCAGTGCATGGGCCACTGTCGTGCCCGTGTGGTCACTGGAGGGTATGAGGATGGTGAAGCGAGAGAAGCAGCCAATGAAGGTGATAATGAAGGCTTTACTCTGATATGTGGGGTAAGGCCCCATCATGTCTACCATTAGAGTGTCCCATGGTTGGGAAGTCTCTATGGTTGTAGGAGGCACAGACCGCTAGCGGTAGTCTGTCCTAAGTTGGTATCCTTTACAGCGAGTCACTACAGTCTGGGCGATGAGTGTATCTTGAGGGGCATGGTAGCGCTGCCGGAACTTGGCTAGAGTTTTGCGGATTCCCAGGTGTCCTCCAGCAGTGCTATGGAGCAGGGACATAGCGTGTCTGGCGCCCTTTGCCCCCAGGATGAGGCATCCCAGCTGGTCAAACAGGTGGCCACCAACCAATCGAAGTCCTCGGGATGGGCGTTCACCATGCTTCACAGCGGAGACTGCAATCTTCATCTCGGTTTGCACATCACTGGGAAGCGAGATTAGTTGATTGGAGGTTGAGGGCAGGCTGGACAGACTGTCAACATGTGCCTGTTACTTCCCCGGACGGTGTTTGATCTCAAAGTCGTATTCCTCCAGAGTATGTAAAAAGGCGATCTTCCGATTTCATTGACCTCAGCCACTGGAGACTATGGTGGTCGGTGAACATGTGAAAGTGGTTGCACCTTCCTATGACTTGAATTCCTTCAAGAAGGAGGTTTCAAGACACTTATCCATCAATTTTTGACCACTGCTTTGACCCTTTTATGGGACTGGCATTTCAGTGGGCATTTTTTTTATTAGATTTTTGTTGCCCTTGGCCAGTGTCCTTCTTACGTAAAAAAAAAAAATGGTCAATGCCCAGACCAGTGAGGCATTCTCTTGCTAGCGCTGTAATTTTTCTCCGTGGCGCTCAGGGTGCCGCTCTCATAGGCGATGACACGTTCTTTGTTGTCCTGCACTTAAGCTGTACGAGTACGTGTACAAGCGCAGCAGGAGTGCAAAGTTTGGGAAGGCAGTGGCAGGGAGGCTTGTCAGTGCTGCCTTGAGGTGATGGCAAGGATTCTCGCGTTCACTGGTCCATTCCCACGCCACATCGTTTCGGGTGAGCGTGTACAGAGGGGCTGCCCATCAGAGAAGTTCTAAAAAAATCGGTGATAGTATGCCGCCATGCCCAAAAAGGACTGGACTTCTTTTGACAGTGGTGGGGGTCGGGACATTGTGAATCGCCGCCAAGTTCTTCGGCTCAGCCCTTAGTTCGTCCGCTGATATGACATGACCAAGGAAGGTCGTTTCTCACTGTGCTAGAGCGCATTTGCTCGGCTTGAGTTTCAACCTGGCCTCACATAGTCTTTCATACACACAATGAAGGCGTACCAGGTGGTCATCCCAGGTGGCAGAAAATACCACGATGGTATTTTCTAAATAGCACAGGCAGATCTCCCATGATCTGGTCCATCAGGCGGGCGCATGTTTTGGGGCCATTGCAGAGCCCAAAGGCGACAACGTTTGATTCGTATAAGCGTCTTAAGCTGGTGCTTATCTTATCTTGTGCTTATCCTGCTCACAGATGGGGATCTGCCAATAGCCTAAATGCAAATCTAGGGTGGTGAACCATACCGACCCGTGGAGGGCTTCTAAGTTGTCGTTTATCCTTGCCAGTGGGTGTGTATCCTTAAAGGTGACGTTATTCAGGCGACAGAAGTCGAGGCAAAATCTGCGAGATTCATCCTTCTTGGTGGTCATCTCCACGGTGGCGGCCCACGGACTAGTGGAAGGTCGGATGACCCCCTGCTGTAGCATCCTCTGCACCTGGTCTTCTTCCTCTCTCCATAGATTGGGGTTTTGTCGTCAGAAGGGTAGTCGGATAGGTGTCCCTGTGGTATGTCCCTCGTGTTCACCTAGGGTGGAGCGGCTTAGGTCGCCCTCATCTTGCGAGATGTCACCAAACTCGTTGAAGAGTAGGTCCAAGTCATGGGGCTCCAGCTCTGGTGGGAAGTCTGGCAGTACCAGCTTCAGACCCGGGGTGGAGTGGTTCATTGTTTTCGACATGTTCTAGGGTCCCACGGTCCATCCTCGTTCTAAGATGAGGGGCTCATCCGGACGCTGGCGTGTAGCCTTGCAGAAATGAAGGGACAGGCTCTTACTCGTATTCCAGCCAGAAGGCCCAGAGATGGTTCAAACATTAGGGGTTGGTTCAGGTCAGCCTCATGCGTTATGTTTACCTGCTTCCATCTGCGTGCCGGCAATTTTAGCTGTTGCGGCGAAAAAAGCTGGAGAGGGTTGGGAGTGCTGGGAGATGAGTGCTTGGAGGGCTGTAGGATCTGGCCACTCGGAGCCTGGTATCAATGAGGGCTCCAATTGCTCCTGCAGCGTCCATACCTAGCAGTCCATGGCCAGTGCTCAGTCTGGGGACGACCAGGAAGCAGATTACTGCTGACGCTCCTGCCCAATCTACTTGGAGGCCCGGGGTTTCTTCTGTTTTGGTTGTCGTACGGTCACCGCCCTCAACACATGTAGTAAAGTCCATGAGAAGTCCCAGAGTTGCCGGTAGTGCTCATATAGCTTGCCGCTCAAGCAGCTGCGAAAAGCTCCAGTATAGACTAAGAAACGAGCCGAGACTCCCTTAATAGTGAGGTTCACGTGGATTCCAGGGGAAGAAGGCGAAGAGTACGGGACCAGGTCGGCTTCCAATGGTCTCGTTACTAGTTTAACCTCTCTTTATGGTGGCATAAACCTCAGCGCCTATTTGAAAGCTGAGGATTGTGTCCCAGACAGGGCTTGGCCTTGTCCGGGGTTCCACTGCCCCCCAGCCCGGCTCGACACTCTTGGTAGTTGGTGGGTGCCAAGGGGTTACTCCCATGCTGTGTGATTCGGTGCGGCTTTTCAGGTTGCTCGGCTGGAATGAGCTTCGTCCCGGCCCCTACAGGCTTCTGCCAGGAGTTCGACTCACATCCCCATCCGCCATTTCTGGACCGATTCCCTTGTCTCGATTTGCCAGTTGAGCAGGCCCTGCAGGCTGTTGTCCAGCCGGCGGAACTAAGACCAGTACCTCTTGTGGTCTGTGGTGCTCCGCTCTACCCCCCAGCGGGTCCTCCTGTCCCCCCGCCCAGGGTGGGGATCTGGGCGTCAGGCATTCCTGTTGTTAGGGGGGTACTAGTACTAGTATCTGGAACAGCAATGACTGAAGTAGTTGAGACATTACCGGTGGGGCGTGGTCCCTGGGCCATGTTCAGGATCCCAGCGGCCGAGGGGCTCAGTGTAGGGCCTCACTACAGTTAAGAAGGACCCGGTCGATACCAGCCAATGCTCCGCGTCTTCCACCAGTTGGGACAATGGCGCTTGGCGGTTTTGGCACCAGTGCTGGCCCAGTACAGGGGTCACTGCCCAGAGGAAGCCTTCTCAGGCCATGGGCCCGTGGTCCACACTGGAAGAGTTGTTTAACGCCTGATCGCCAGGCGGCACCAGGTCGCCTTCTTGTCGTCCTCATACTTGTGGGCCCAGCAGTGAAGAGTTTGATCCATTCTTGGATCGTCTTCCGGGCAGCATGGAAGGGAAGGGGTCCCTTCACGTCCATGTCATCCAACTACACCCCGTGGTGCTTCCAAGGAGACCTGCCGGAAATGATAGTATTTATCCTGCTGCCCATTCACATAATTAAGCTCAATGAATATCATCAGGTGTCATGCGCTGAGGGAGAAACCACAAAGGGACATGGCAGGATTAGGCTGCCAAGGAGGATGCGGTTCTATGGTGGTACCTTTTACCTTGGGCCAAGGTAGCTCCTTCCTACCTTTCTACCACCATCTAGTGGGGAGGACCTACCACATAGTCACATACCACCACAGGTCATTCGTCATGACCCTACACCTTGGTTTATGCCTGGAGGTGCCCGCACCTTGGCGGGTCTATCCCTCAATGTGGCTGGTCCTATCCTCTCGTCCCTCTGTCCCTCGATGCAGCGTGTTTAATGACCCGCCGGGCCTGGCATACTAGATGCCCCATGGTGCCTGGCGTGTCACAGTCACAGTCACAGTGTCACAGTCGGCCCTGGAACGAGGCACATCCCGGTAGGTGTCCCCCGTTGGCATGCGTAGATTATCTGAGTGGCTTACCTAACTAAGAGTGTGAAAAGGGTAGGTCGTGGCCAAGTACTGTCCCCCCAGCCATCTGCCGCGGTACAGCGGATACAGACGCCGCACTTACTAGCAGGGGCTGGATTCCTTATTCCCCTCCTCACGCGATGACCCATTGTCCTTCCCCTATAATGTTAGTCCTCTCACACGCAGATACTACCAGTAACGAATAAAGGCGGTGTCCAAAAGGGATCCTAACGACTGTAACCGCGTGGTAGCCCAACAAGCCGCTGCACTCCATCCATTCGTACTTTGAGGGGGTGGATCTGTTACCTGTCACTGCCGAGTAACTCACAGTTACTACCGGGCGACTCCCTGCTTGTCTCGGTGTTCTAACAGCTAAGCTAGGCCATGCCAGAAGCAAGATCAAATCCTACTCACTACGCCAATATGTTACGCCCCAACGGGGGGCAACAGGGGACCATCACCTCCTTAGGGTTGCCGCTCCCCACCACTAACCTATCTTCTATCCGATCGGCCCGACACCTCTACCTCTAGTTGTCAGGTCGAGCATGTGTACATTCTACATCTTCTACACATTCTACATTCTATACCAGGGGGGCATCCTCCTTGTTCCCCCCTGGGACCCCAGACGCACAGCAGGGTCCCCTAGGGTCGCCTGTTGGCCTGCCCAATCATGTCTTATGCATGATTGGGATATGCATGATTGCCTTATGGTGATTGTACATCACCCTCGACGATGTTGCTTCCGTGATGGCCAGAGCGTGAGCGGGCCGTCCGCCACCATCGACTGCACCGCCTTCCCTAGGCAGAAGTGTCGGCAGAGGCGTGTAGGAAGCGCGTTGTGGCTCAGGGTCACCGACTAGGTTGGTTTGGGCGATCACCGCTGGCCGCTGTCAAGGTTCGTTGGCGAAGGATGGCACTCAACGTCCGTGGAGTTTTCCCGGTGGCATTCGAGGTCCGTGGAGTTTTCCCAGCGTCCCAGGCGTTCTTCAGGCCCGAGCTTTGCTGCGCTCACGGCCTGCTGGTGCGGCACTTGGGATACTTCCTCTTGAGGATGTCTTGCTAGCTCTCTGTACACTGTCCAGTTCTGTACTACGCTTTACTACACGTTTAGTCAATTACAAGACGCGGAGTCGACCCTCCGGGAGACACTGACGGAAAAACTGACGAAGACACTGAAGTGAGGCTGCCTGAAGGCGGAGCTCGCTGAGCACACAGCTTCCTCTCGCCAGAGATGCCTTGTTTCTGTTCTGGTCTCCTCGCTTCCCAAAGGGTCAAGTGGATGGGGCTGAATCAGCAGAAACTGTTTTCGTATAGACGGACCTGTTTCAGCAGTAGCCGCTTTTCTTCGTGTAAACAACGGGTCACGTGGACAGAGCTGGGTCAGCAGTGTCCACTTTCATATAAACAAGGAATCACGTGGAAGGAGCTGGGTCAGCAGTAGCCATTGTCTTGTTGTCGTCCTTCGTGCCCACCCCCAGAGGGTTGTTATTCCCTCGTCCTCTCTGTGGCTTCCTCTCCGGAGATTGTTATTCGCCGCGCCCGGCCCAAGGGGTTAAGCGGATGACACGGGGTTAGCCGTTTTTCATGTAAACGTAATTATCAACAACAAATAAATTATCATTCTTGGCTCAGAAGATCCATCACCTGATCCAGTATACACTAAATAAAACACTAAAAGGTCATCATTTATGCTCATCTCATAATAACAGGAACAACCACTAAATCATATGCAATGAGGACATCACATAGCAATGCAAGCCTGCATCAGCCTGCGCCCTGAGTCATCAGGGGAGGATGTCTGCATATTAGCTAGCGTTGGGTCGACTCACCTGACATTCTTCCATGTTACATTCCCCAGGCGAAGGATGTAGTCATAGTGGAAGCTGTTTTTGTTTTCCCGTCTTCCATATGGGAACGAGAAGTACCTGCTGCACAAGTAGCAACTGCTAAGAGTTCGCTAAGGCCCTTTACGGGGGCGGATCCGGGTCTCCTACGACTCCCTTCAGAGGTGGAGGGAAGGGAGGGTTTAGTACCGAGCTCCGTGGGCATAATTATTCTTTTTTTTTATATTGTCATCTCCTTCAACATGGCAAGAGTTAAGATTAAGTTCAAACATAATAATGACCCCCGTCACCGAACTTCCCTGCTGCAAAATCTATCCAAAAACCATATCTACGCTACAAAAATTATTACCATCCCTGACGGCTATGTAATTCTAAAAAGAACAGATGAAGATATCGAAAACCTACTCACCGAGAAAATCAGCAAGGAGCTACAAAGCAAAAACTTTCACCCATTAACACCACCAGAGCTAAAGGCCAAACGAACGGTCACCCTAACAAGACAGGATAAATCTGTTTACGAAAACTCCATTGAGACTCTCACAAACGAACTTTGTTCCAACAACAGCTGAATAGATCATGACGAAATTATCGAGATTTTCAAGCTCCTTAACTCTAATACCATTAAAATAACTTTCAAACATATAACTACAATAAAACTGGCACAGGAAAAAGGAACTTCGCTCTATGTCTGTCCCTCCTTCCCTAATTAAAGAGGAATTCTTTACCGAAATAACAATCTGCATGAGGTGCTATCAGTTAGAGAATGATCATACTAACCAGTGCACCAAGCTGAAGGACTTCATGAATTATTCAGAGTGTGGATATTATGATCATATATGGAGGAATTGTAGGGCTACAAGAAAAAATGCATCAACTGCAAGGGAGACCACCATACCCTTGCTAACAAATGCCCCTTAAGGAAGAAAATAATGAAGGAAAGGAGAAAGGAGAAACATACTGGTCCAGCTAAATACAGGCAAGCAACAAAAGGAACACTTAATCAGAACCAGGTTGCTCGCAATCTAATAAACAGAGACATAAAAATACCCTCTTGTATAGAACATGCTCATTACCCCAACTCAGTAAAACCCGGAATTTTCAACTAGGAGCTGCAGAAACTATTTAAAGCAAACAGCTTATCCACAATAGTAATTCTAGAAAACCTGTCATCTAAGGAAATTCTAAATCTAACTCTCAAGTTTCTTCTTCTCAAGAAGAAACACAACCACCCATTGTACAACCTCACCCCAAACCACAGCGAGTCATAGTCTTGCACAAACAATCAGGAAATATTCAAACTTCAAACGCACTATCTACCACAAAAGGACCCCATCAAATGGAAATAAACAAAATTAACAGTTCACAAGAATCGATCGACCATAAAACAGGTGACGCAGAAGTAATGCCCGTACTAGAACAAATCAGCAGACAAAATATCGGACTACAAATAATTACAAAAAGCTGTTCAGGTTGGCCCAAGAAAGAAGTGTTTAACCTTAGAAGAATAAGAGAAGGCCTGGAAAATGGAAACTGTAAATGTAAATGTAAATACAAACAACTCATACACAGAGGAAGAACTATACCAAAACATCATCAACAATAAAGTCAACTTTGACAGTTGCTGGTGTATCATAGACGACTGCAGATTCAATAAGATAAGAAATTGGCTTAATTGTGAGAAAACCCCGCCACCGAGCAAAATACACGCAGACACCGTCTCTCGTCCAAGTAAACACTTAAACTCCATAGCTACTCGTTAAAACAGCCTATACCCATAAACACTTACTACCCTATCCAACATGAACACTATTACCTTATTACAGCACAATGTCGCTCACCTTACACCTCACAGACTGACACTTTACAACACCTACAGGACGAGCAATCCCGACATAATTCTACTTAACAGTCACGGACTCAAAAACAACAAAAAAATTAAACTATTTGGGTACATCTCCTATCAAATCAACTCCTCAGAAGAGCTGCGTGATGGCTCAGCCATTTTAATCAGAGACAACATAAAACACAAAATAAACAATAACTTCATTTCAGACGTACTCTCACCCACTCTTGAAACACACACAGGACCTATTATAATTGTCACTACATATCTACCTCCTAGAAGATCCTATTTACCTTACCTTGACTTCCACACACTGGCCTCAAACAACAATCCAGCATACATCTTAACGATAAACACACCCGCCTCGGAGACAATTACAATAATATAGTAGGGAGAGCAATCAAGACCATGATGGACTACAACATTCTGCAGCATCTAAGACCAACATTTTCCTCTGATTATACAACTAACGCCAACTCTACTCCATATATAATCTTAGCCAATAAACACATCTACCACAACGTTATCAGTGAACCAGGACCAGATACAGCCTCGATATACTATATGCTAATGATTTTCATTTACAAGTAGAGCCATCACTACTCAAGTTTTCCCGAGACTCGACCATAGACAGATCAGCTGGCATTCCTTAAAAAAAAAAAAAAAAAAAAAAAAATTGAAGTACAACATGACATACCCCAAGCAACTTCTATGAAAGCCACAACTATACAAATTGATAACACAATCAGTTCATGGTATAAAGTAATCTCAGAAGCAATGGAGAACATTCCTCAAACCACATGCATCACCGTAGCTAAGCCTATTAGTAACTCTACGATAAAAAGCATTCATGCATACATCAACGATTTAAAGACTTAAGCTAACACATTTAGTTGGACATCCAGCAAATATATAGCTTACAAAGAACTAAGAAGAGCACTCCTCAGGGAATGTCAAAAACTATAATTAACAAAATGGGAAAAGAAAGTCTTATTTGCAGCTTAGAAATACAACACACCCAATCATTTCTGGAGAGTCATCAAACAACAAGGCAGCAGACAGACCATATCACTATATATCATTCACAATAATAATGAACTTTACTCTCCTGAAGAAAAGGAACCTGTTTTACAGGAGTATATGGAGTAACATCTTTCACATTAGCGAAGAGAACAGACAATTTGGTGATCAAAACGACATTAATGTGAACCAAGACCAAATCAAGCCATTCATCATTTGCTGACATAACAAGACTAAACAACAATAATTACACTAAACAACATTGAACAATAATTACATTAAATAACAATGATTAGATAGACCAATCTCTATTGCTGAAGTAAAAAAAAAAAAGTCATAAAAGCCTCAAGAACAATGCTCCTCAGTCTAATATCAAAACCAATTTTGACTAAAGTACCTAACGAAGCCATCGAATTATTAACTAACATCTTCAACTTTACTTTTTCACTGGGATATTTCCCCGACAAATTTAAAGTCGATAAAGTGATTTCAATCCCTAAACCTAGTAAAAAATGCACCAACTCATTAGATTACAGACCAATATCACTTATAGAAGTCCCGGAAAAAAAAAAAATGGAAAAAATTCCCAACTCAAGACTCGGGAACTACCTAGGAACACACATTACCTTATCAACCAGACAACGTGGATTCCGCCAAACCAGGAGCACCGAAACAGCACTAGCCGTCACAGTGGAAAACATAGCACAGGCACTGTCTGAAAAGAACAATGTTACATAGTATTAAAAGATGTCCCCAAAGCTTTTGATTAGGTTTGACACAGTGGACTTAAATTCAAAATTCTTAATCTGCATCTACCGCCTGCCTTCACTAAAACCTTATGTACATTTCTGGACAGGACAGCCTCTATATCCACTAAAAACTACCTTGCCCCTCCCCTCCGAATCAGAAGCGGGGTCCCCCAGTGGAGATCACTCTCCCCCACCTGCTACTCTTTATACACCTCAGACCTACCAGTAGCTACACCAGATTCTACTAACATTCTCTATGCAGACGAAATAACCCAAATTATAACGTTCCTAAGCAAATCCCCAAAAAAATCATGGCCAGAATAATGCAGTCTTACATCGCCAGAATCATTTCATTTTCTTATTTTTAGCTGCACCTATATATACATACATATATATATATATATATATATATATATATATATATATATATATATATATATATATATATATATATATATATATATATATATATATATATATATATATATTTTTTTTTTTTTTTTTTTTTTTTTTTTTTGTATGCACACACACACACACACACACACACACACACACACACACACACACACACACACACACACACACACACACACACACACACACACACACACACACACACACACACATAAAACGATTAAAAGAAATTTATTGTACTAGGTGACT